>NC_137813.1:51043241-51124957 GCF_963921795.1 Nannobrachium achirus
TCCAAATCTTTGTGTGATAGAAACTTTTTTTTCCTTTTTTATGTTAACCACTTGAACCCTAGCATCCATATTCTGAGAACTTTAGCCAAAAAATAGCAGATCTACAGCTTGTAGATCGATTATTTTCGGCAAAGAGCTTTGGTGTAGAGGGGGAAAAGAGCAGACTATAAGTACAGAGTGAAAGGTCAAGTTTAGTTAGTATGGACGGTTCAAGTGGTTAAATATCTGAAAACACAAATTGACATCAATCCAAAATACACTGATGATCGATCGTGCTGTCAAACAATGAAACTACATGGAATCTATGAGAAGGTTGTGGGGGTCCCTGCTTCATCTCTCTCTCTCAACTAAGGGGTCCTTGGCCTGAACACGCCGAAGACCCCTGATATAGGCTATTCCAAAGACATTGGCACTAATACTACATGTTTATTTTTGCACATTATTCGTTCCGGTTTATTCTGGCATTTTCGAATCCGACTGAAAAACGTCTGGGTCCCCCCCGGGGACTTCTTGTGCCCACACATCTTTAACCCAGCTGGTCCGCTTTTATAGGAGCTAGCAAAACAAACCAACCCCAGCAACCTGAGGCTTCCACAGGAGGCCACACAAGAAAACACAGGAGCTTGAATGAATAAACACTCGACAGAGGTAACAAAGGCTACAATTACAATCTCAATGCGGCAGCAACAAGGAAATCTAAGGGAAAGGGGAGAAAACACACACTCACAGCCAATAAAGACCCACTTGATGTCCTCCGATTACTTTCCCTATGGTCAAGGCAGGGCCGTAGCGGGGAAGAGTCGGAGATATCTTGACAGAATCCTTGACCTGTGAGTCCTGGTTACGAGGAGAGCCCGTCAGTGGGGACGGGAGGGCGTGATTGATTGGGTCCCTCTCAGGCAGGGTCAGCTGGATGTCCCAGGGAGCCTCTACCCATCCATCAGGACGGACCACCAGACCCCGCGGAGATCTGCCTCCAGATGGGCAACATTGTTCCCCTTGCAGGGCAGGGGTGTGGCACCAAATTCTGGGCCCTGGGTACAAGGATTCACTGCGGGCCCCCCGCCATGAATATTCTTCATAGGGGGAGCATGTTTGTGCTTTAACTATTGAAAAATAGCAGATCTACAAGCTCGGAGTGCGGCACCGAGTGCGAGCTTGTAGATCTGCTATTTTTTTGAAAATCTGGAACATTTGTGCTGGTCTTGGAATATTTCAAATCCTTTTTAAGCTTTTTTGAAAAACCTATGTTTCTATGTCAGTGGTGCTCAGACCTTTTCATGTGAAGGACCCCCAAAATGATACGTATTTGGCCACAGACCCCCATCTCAAAATATCTAGTTCCAGGGACCCCCCAGTAGCAAAATTTGAGTTACAAATGTCCGCTTAAAAAAATACATATCAAAGAAGCTAAAGTATAAAATAATAGGTCCCTCCACCTTGGGCCCTAGTAACTCAGTCCCACTCCCCCACCCCCCCATTGTGACGCCTCTGCTTGCAGGCCACCCCGGCAGCCAGTCACTGGAGGTCCCACACACGGCCCGTCATCACGTTATCTGACAACAGCCGCCGACATCATCCCAGAGTCTGTCTGTCTGTCTGTCTGTCAGCACGCTCCGGGAGCCGCCGTCCGTCCGTCCGTCCGTCCGTCCGTCCGTCCCCCATCCAGCCTGATCGATCGCACACGTAGGCCTCATGGGCAGAGAGCGGCGAGCAGGGACAATGGGCTGTCATTGCGATCACCGGCCCGGCGATCACACCCAGCGATACCCGTCCGCCGAATTCGGATAAGAGGGTGGCAGGGATGGATGAGGATGCGCTGGCAGAGATCGCCGTGTCCCCCCTGCTGCATGACCAGCGAGGCGTCACACGGAGGCCTTAATTGCGGTGCGAGGCCTAATTGTGCGGTCAGGACAGGGGGGTAGTAATCCCCCCTGTCCAGTCATCCGTGCGCAACCAGGAGTCCAACCACCACCACAGTAATTACACTGCTGCTCATTAACCTCCAAGCTTCAGCGCTCTGCAGAGGGTTGGGGGGGCTCGGTTGGTGCACACATTTTGGTTCTTACCTAACCCAGGGGTTCTCAACCTGTGGGTCGGCATCCCCGGGGGGAGGGAAAATAAAGGAGTGGGCCGAGGATGGGACTCCGGGCAACGAAGTAGGCCTACTGTAGAACAGTGGCTCTCGACGTAGGCCGAAGCGCTGTGTTTCGGAGCATTTGTTATGCTTTTGTGAGACACATGATAAAGTTGGACATTTACTAGGAAAAAAAACAACACAAAAAGCTAAAATATTGGGTAGCACTTTAAACTAAGGTTAATAAACATTTATTAATATTGAGATAAGAGGTTTCTGACCTCGACGACAGAGACGACAACGTCGCTGTTTTTCAGAAAACCGTCGGGATTTAGAAGGAATTCGTATAGAATCGCGCGGCCTCTGGCCTAAACGGGGGTTTATAATCTCCAGTTCCCAGAAGTTCTCTCTCTGAAACGGGTTAAATGAAGCAATAGAAGCTCTCTCTCTCAAACACCCAACCCACCCACAATGATCCAAGGAGGCCGAGTTCAGGCTAGTATGACGGGACGGGGCCAGCGCTGCCTGCCAGGTTGTTAGCCCCGCTGACTGATCTGGATGCGTGTGTGTGTGTGTGTGTGTGTGTGTGTGTGTGTGTGTGTGTGTGTGTGTGTGTGTGTGTGTGTGTGTGTGTGTGTGTGTGTGTGTGTTTCTTTGGGAGGGGCTGTTTGCGGTGTGTGTGTGTGTGTGTGTGTGTGTGTGTGTGTGTGAGTGAGGGGGAGAGGAGGAGGGGGTTCAGGGGGGTTATATGTGATCCTCTGGTTGCACCATGACAGACGTCATGCCGCTCCGCATGCGTGATGATCTCTTCCATATGGAGGCTGCAGCAGAGTGGACGGTCAGCGGGGCCTGGGCTGCTGTTTACACAGGCTGATCCCCAGAACGTGTCCCGGGGACCTTGGTATACTGGTAGTGCACGCTGCCCGGGAGGTGAGGGGGGGGGGGGGGGTGTGAGGGGAGGAGGAGGAGGAGGGTGGAAGAAGGAAGGGGGCAATCTGGACTCCCTTTTTTTTTTACTGCAGAGCAGGCACGTGCACACATCAGTGTTGATTTCGTCGACTAAAACCATGACGAAAAATGTTTTGTCGACCGCGTCTTTTTCACTGACGAAAACGACGAAAAAAAAGTAAAAACGAAATGAAAAGTACGCTGTGATAAAACTAAGACTAAATATATTGACAATTTCGTCAACAAAATAAAAACAAGACTAAAACGTTTGGGAGGGACTAGTGGAGAAGAGTGTCATTTTATGTTTGGTTGCTCTCAGGTGTTGTGTGCTGAAAATAGCAGATCTACAAGCTCACAACGCGTCGCAGCGCGACGCGTTGTGAGCTTGGAGGTCTGCTATTTTCGATATTTTCACCAAAAGGCCCTTTTAGAAATTGCAGCCCCTGCCTCTCTAACATTCTCTGCACGTCCCTGCTGGACAGCCTTTAGACCAGTGGTTCTCAATGTTTTTTTATTTAGTCTCTGTAAATAACTTCTTCATCCACACCTGAATTACATTGTTACTTTATAGCACCTTAAATTGATGTCATATCACGCTATATGTAAATACAGTAGGTAAATATTTCCATGAAAATTACTTGACTTTTAACCACTTGAACCCCAGCATCCCTATTCTGCGGGGAACATTAACCAAAATTAGCAGACCTGCCCACATCCCCAAGTGTCCACATGTGCCAACTAAGTGCCCAGTTGTCCAGGTGCCCACCTCTCCAAGTGTCTGCATGTCCATAGTGCCCAGATGTCCAGGTGCCCACATGTCCCTAGTGCCCAGTTGTTCAGGTGCCCACATGTCCTAGTGCCCAGTTGTCCAGGTGCCCACTACAACTGCCCACAAGTGCCTAGTGTCCAGAGGGTTTTGGTGGTCAGTTGTCCTGGTGCCCACCTCCCCAAGTGCCCACATGTACCTAGTGCTGTGTTGTCCACGTGGCAACCTCTCCAAGCGCCCACATGTCCCTAGTGCCCAGGTGTCTGTCCGTCCATCCATCCATCTCTATCTCTATTAAAGAAAAAAAAACAGCAAAACACGGCCCTGACTGTGAGGGCCCCAGGCAGCCACTTAGGCCCGGCCCTGCACCACCTGCGTGGGGCCTCAGTCTGGCCCTGCACCGCCTATACTGTGTGGTCCCCCAGTCCGGCCCTGCACCAACTACAGGCCGATATTTGGGGAAAAATTTTAAACATTTGAGACACATCTGAAGGTGGAAAAGTAGATGGTCAGCTGCAAGGCAGATGCGTTATTGATTTTTGTATTGTGTTTTTTTAGACAATTGAACAACTGCTGAGCTGAACGTGGAGTTACAGATGGACAGACAGACCAACACTTGCTGTGGTACGCATTCTGATTAGGTAGTGAGATTCTGAGGTTTAAGTAGTTAAATACATGCAGCAATCCTGCAATATAGAAATACTCATTTATACATTATGCATAAATGTCTCAATAAGGCTTATGTATTATTAATTGTTTTGTAAATCTGAAAAGTATATAGCTGTCAAATAATTGTTGTAGAGTAAAAAGTATAGAGGGATGTAGTGGAGTCAAAGTATTGAACATTTTAAATAATAATGTAAAGAAAAAGTACCTCAAAATTGTACTTTAGTACAGTCACTGCTTCTGTATTACATCCACATAGTCACACGTACCCCTAAACGCACGCACGCGCGCACACGCACGCACGCACGCACGCACGCACGCACGCACGCACGCACGCACACACACACACACACACACACACACACACACACACACACACACACACACACACACACACACACACACACACACACACCGCAACGGCATGCATGCTTGTTAAAGATACACCCGTCATATTTCCATAATGGCACCTGAAGTCGAGGCCAAGTCAACACATTTACCTGGCCCACCGTTATGAAAAGGGCCATTTGTGAGGGGGGCCACATTTTTTGAAAGCGTATCTCCTGCGTTGGCGTCGGCTAATTGAAGAAAATGCGAGGGAGGCGCGTAAAAGTGGCACCTCCGGAGAATCAGAGCTTCTTTGTGGACCTTGGACTGAAGAATGTGTCGGGTTTCTAACAGGTCGGAGGCGGTAAAAGTCCTGGGTGTACAAGCTCGCAGCATGGCACAAAGTGACGCGCTATGAGCGTCTAGACCAGGGGTTTTCAAAGTGGGTGACGGGGCACCCTGGGGTGCCGCGACAGCAGTCCAGGGGTGCCGCGAGATCATTTGATGATATTTGGAATTTACTCCAATTATTACTTAATTAACAATATATATTTAGTATAATTTTAAACTTGAAGTACAGAGCAATTTTCAGTCAGTTCTAAGTCTTAACTAAAATGGCTATTAGGCCTATCTCGCAACATAATCACTAAACTATGCTATAAACATAAGGTGCTGGGAGTGAAAATTATGAATATAATGTAGGGGTGCCTCGGATGAAAAGAATATTTATAGGGGTGCCCTGAGCCAAAAAACTTTGGGAATCCCTGGTCTAGACTGTATCTGCTAATTTTGAATAGCCAACACATAAATGGAGAAGGGGGTTAGTTAACATGAGTGTAATGCTGTATTAACACATTGTGTTGGGGACCCCCTGAATGAATGGTTTTATTTGTGCCATGTCCCTGTACGCCAGGGGTCTTCAACGTTTTCAGGCCAAGGACCCCTTAGTTGAGAGAGAGATGAAGCAGGGACCCCCCACAACCTTTTCATAGATTCCATGTAGTTTCATCGTTTGACAGCCCAATTATCAGCGTATTTAGTATTCAATTTGTGTTTTCAGATATTTAACCACTTGAGCCGTCATTACCTAATAAACTTGACCTTTTACTCTGTACTTAGTCTGCTCTTTTTCCTCTCCTCTTGGCAGAAAATAGCCGATCTACAAGCTCCCAACGCGTTGTGAGCTTGTAGATCTGCTATTTTTGCCTACAGTTCTCAGAATATGGACACTAGGGTTCAAGTTGTTAATATAAGAAGGATTGGAAGATTTGGAGTAACTCTGAGGACCCCCTAGGGGTCGCGGACCCCCTGTTAAAGACCCCTGCTGTACGCTGTAGAAATCCCCCTACTTGATCACACTGCAGCATCACACAAAAGCATCAAAAGTAGCAGATCTACAAGCTCGAAGCGCAACGCAGAGCAACGTGTTTTGAGCTTATACTGTAGATCTGCCACTTTTTCTTTTCTTTTTTTAATCCTGAAAAGTAACAGTTTGGATTCATCTTTATACACTCTGAGTTACAAATGGACGAACAGTGAGGTTTTCTTTCTTCACTGCCTGTTGACCAGAGGTGTTTCAGAAAGCTTTTGCTCTCCAGTCGATATTGCACAATTATACAGTAAGCAGATTACGACTTAGATTCGGGATGAAATTTCCTCTCTGCAGCATTCCAGCTCTAATTCCGGAAATTATATTTTCTGACACGTGGTGACGCGGGTGAGCGAGTGAGGAGGGATTCCATTGGGGATGGAGGAGAGGTGGCTGCAAAAAAAAAAAAAAAAGAAGAAGAAGAAAACTCCACGGTTCCGTTCTTTTGTTTTACACTTCACACTTCCAATTAACACCCAGGATTTTACTGTGCAGTAAAGAAACTCTCAATCCCCCCCCACCTTGTCCCCCCAACCCTCTCTCTCTCTCTCTCTCTCTCTCCCTGGTAAGCTCTCCTCTATTAAAAACATCAATTCACCCTGCGAGGATAAACCCCCACTGTGGATGTTTGGAAGAACTTGGGTTTTCCCAATAGTCTACTTAAATAACCACTTCCCCAGGAATGAAAACAGATCCATTTGAGGACACTGGGTATCTCCTGCATGCCGGGGGTCTGTCTCTCCTGTAAGCAGGGGCGTCACAAGGGGGGGAGTGGTACTGAGTTGGGCTCAAGGTGGAGGGGCCTTAATTACTTTATATACTTTAGCTATTGAAAATGTTTTGAAAAGTCATGAAAATTTGGGCAAATCTTTGAATATAATGTATTTTTTAAGCGAACATTTGTAACAAAAATTTTGCTTCTGGGGGGGGTCCCTGGAACTAAATATTTTGGGGGTCCTTCACATGAAAAGTGACATAGAAACTGACATAGAAACATAGGTTTTGAAAAAAAAACACAAATTTGCCGCTCGGTGCCACGCTGTGAGCTTGTATGTCTGCTATTTTTCAATAGCTAAAGCACAACATAATGCGTTCCCAGTCTAAAAGGGTTAAACCCCCTCCCCCAATGAAGAACATTCATGGGGGGCCCGCCCGCGGTGAATCCTTGTACCCAGGGCCCAGGATTCGGTGCGACACCCCTGGGTCTGTCTCTCCTGTATAAAGGCTATGGGGTTCAGGGCCGCGGAGCTGCCGCGATGGGCGCTGCGATGGCGGACACGCCAGCCCCCGGGTCTCATGTTGACTCAGAGTGCTGGACGTGTGTAAGCCGAACTCGCGGCCTCGTCTCACGAGAGGCCTGCCGCGCCCCGCTAATGACATCCAGCCCCTGACATTCTTAAAAAGTCTCTGGTTATTAAGGAAAACAAACAAAGGACACCGGGCTCAGCTCCGTGCGCTCGCACAGAAACGCACGCTGCTCTCTCTCTCCCCGCGGTGCTGCTGCTGCTGCTGCTCCGCTTGGATTGCCAGTGCAACTCAATCTGGTCCCACACGCTGAGGATCGAATCAGTGCTGTGGTCGATGGGAGTGCCCTGCGTGATGAGGGCAGGCCGTGGCATTTATTTGTGGAAGTGGATGAAATAAGCAGCCTCACAGTTAGAGTTGGGAGACTCTTCAGTGTGGATGTGAGCGGGGACGTGCAGAGAAGGTTAGAGAGGCAGAGGCTGAAATGTCCAAAAGGGTCTTTTGGTGGAAATATCGAAAATAGCCCGACCTCCAAGCTCACAACGCGTCGCAGCGCGACGCGTTGTGAGCTTGGAGGTCGGCTATTTCCGGTGCTTGCTACCACACACAGTGAATTAAGCATAATCAAGTCAATACTGGAGATGTGGGGTATACGGCATTGATTTCTACACAGAGGGGGCAATTCTTTCAACGTAAGACGCTGCATTCAAGTTCAGGAGAGTTTGGACAGGGCAATTCTCTCGAATGCCTCCTTCAGGCACGGCATGGAAAGAGGGCATTCGCGTTTGTTTCACCATAGCGAAAAGGGCATTCATGGTCTGGAGAGGGCACTTTTTACAGACGGGTAAAAGGGCAGGGGCTCAAGGTGTGTGGGTTGAGAACATGGACGGATTAACCCCTGCGAGGGCCCCTGGCCAATCATTTTTTAGGGCCCCCGACCCTCCATCATAACCCCCCTCCCTCCCAATGCACACTACCCAGCTCGTATTTTAAGCCATGATTATCATCTGTGGGCCAAGAAAGCACCTGTAGACTACAGAGGAGGGGCCCACACATTAGATTTGTAATTAATGTATACATTAAATTTTTGTAAATTGTCAATGACCACGCGGCCCAGTTCTCCCAAGTGCCCCTGAGAGCCAAGGGCCCCTGGCAACGGCCCCACCGGCCCAATGGTTAATACAGCCCTGGTTGAGAACGTTGAGCGGCTGCACGCGTGCGGCAGGGATGCACTGCACCTATTTGAAAGTAGGGCTGCAACAAAAAATAATAATAATAATCGATAAGGTTATACAATATTAGAAATCAGTCACTATTTTGGTCATATCAAAATAGGGGTAAAGTTTTACACTCACAAAAAAAAATAAGATTCAAATATTGCGAAGATAGCCTGTCTATAAGCTCAAACAGAGCTTGTACTGTAGATTGACTGTCTTAAAATGTTGTATGTTGTATGTATATCGTGTCTGTCGGGTGGAAACCTCATACAGTCCAAAACTGGATTCAAATTCAAAAAGATTGCAAAAAAGTTGACACTGTAGTATGATCAAATAGAGCATTAATTTACAAAAAAAAAAAAAATACACAAAAAGTTTGAATATGGAGGTAAGAGGTCTCTGCCCGACAGCATCAATATTCTAATAAAATATTAAACAAAATACTGCTTGCTTATTAAATTAATCAAAAAAGTATCGCTCTAAAGACCTAACTTGTTAAGAAAGATAATAATTGCAGTCCTAAGTAAACAGAAATTCAAAATATCCAACCCCGATGGCAGGCCAGGCACCAACATGCTTGCTCACAGATCATGCATGCTCAAAAAAAAACACATGCAGACATGTGTGTAGGACTGTAGGCACACACACACACACACACACACACACACACACACGCACACACACACACACACACACACACGCATACGCACACAAACACAAGTGCAGTGGCAATCTAGGCCTGCTCCACCTCCACGGGAGGTGTGTGTGGGGTGTGGGAAGTGGTTCTCGTCCCCATTGGACAGAGTTCCTGCACCCGTTAGCCCCCCCCCCCCCAGCCCAGTCCCACCCCCCCACCACCATCCTGCCACACATCATTGCCCCGCTAAACGCTGACAATTGGTGACAAATGGACTGCGCTGCACACTGTGCGACAGTTGCCCCGGGAGACCGTGGCTGACTGGGGGGGGGGGGGGGGGGGAGGGGAGGAGAGGGGGGCGGGGGGTAGGAAGGGAGGAAGGGGGGGGGGGGGGGGGGTTGTGGACGTGGGGGACGTGGGGGACGTGGGGGCCGTGGGGGGTTGAAGCGTGCAGCTATAGCGAGGCGCCTGGCATGGCACAGGTGGCTGAAAATCAATACGGATCCGGCCCCTGATTGGGCCTGACAGCACGGGAGCAGTGGAGTGTGGGAATCCACGGAAGCGGCGCGCCACACGCGAGCTTGAGCGCACACACACACACACACACACACACATAGGCGCACACGCGCACACACGCGGCTAAATTGGATGATGGAGGGTATGAGAGGACAGGAGGAGAAGAGAGGAGGAGAGAGGTTAGAGAGGAGAACGGGAGGAGTGATGTAAGGAGATACACACTGTTGTTACACTGACCAATGGAGACCGCAGCTACACATGACAGCTATGTGTGAACCGCTGCTTCTCAGTGTTCAGCAACTCTATGAACACTAATAAATGACCCACAAACTCGTTTTGATCATGTGACAGAGAAGGCGACTCGAGTTGAAGACTCGGACTCGAGTCTCACTCGAGTCGCAATTTTGGAGACTCCTGACTCCACTCGGACTCGTACTTCAAAACATCAATCATTTATCAAATTTAGAGGCACTCAATTGTGGAACTGTCTAGATGCTTCACTGAAGTCATCAATATCCTTGCCAGTATTCAAAAAACATCTAAAGCTATATCTTATTTCGTCCTTACTGTAGTCAACATGATTTAGTTTACTGATGTGTTATCTTAATGTTCTTTTTGGAGCTGTGTGGAACACAAGCTCCCTATACGTGGCCGTGTGTGTAGGTATGTGGGTGGGTATGTGGGTATGTGGGTGGGTGGGTCTGTGGGTCTGTATGTAGCCTGTATGTAGTAACCCTGGGTGACCAGAGAGGTGCTGTTGAGTCTAGCCTGCCCTGAGCATCAACTGCAATACACACACACACACACACACACACACACACACACACACACACACACACACACACACACACACACACACACAGCTCCACTTCGAACAGAGGTTCGATTTTTCTTTTTCTCTTGTCTTTCGTTCTTTTGTGCAGTTTCTGTGTTTTTATCTCTTTATTGCACAGCTGCCCCTTTTGTGGTATTCTACTGTATTGTTCTTATTGAACTTTTAAATCTTTAATTTTATTAACTTTTCCAATAAGGGAAGGATTCCAAATAAGCCTGATGGCTTCTTCCTTTCCTCGCACTGTATTTTGTTCCCATGTATATGTAATGTTACATGTTTTATATGATGTGCTAATAAACTAAACTAAACTCGCCCCTCAAAGACTCAAGACTCGACTCGACTCGAGCTCATAAGACTCGTGAACAATCTTTATTTTAAGCACTATAATGAATGACAAGCCCGACACATATTGGCCTTTCCTTCTCCTTTCTTTCTTCTCTGGTGTGCGGCTGAGCGCTGCGCACGGACAGCGGCAACCGCGTTTTTTTTTCTTTCATCATAAGATTTAAATATTAAAAAGGCGAAATAAAACACATATGTTTAGCTCATCATCAGCTATTTTACTTCAGCTAACTTGGCATTTGTTTAATAATTTGATAAGATGATATGATTATCTGTGAGAACCTGCTTTTCTAAAGTCGGGTTTCTTTTTTCTCTCCGGAACGCATCCTCCTCTCATCTTAATGTTCCAACAGCTGCAGCTAAATAGCTCATTAACCTCTCGTAACTTATTGTTCAAAGCATTAACGTGATGCCCAGTACTGTTACACTGCTAGAGGATTATTAAATGCTTTGTTTTTGTATATAGCCTATTTCTATACTCTGTCGCGCGTATAGTGCGTCTTTGGGTATGTTTCCAAAAGAGAAGATCTATAAGCTCTAGACGCGCCATGACACGGTGGATTAATAGCTTGCAATTCAGATTTTTTGGGTAGGCAATGCACACGTGTTAGACTATAAGCCATCTAATTGGTTTTGAGAGGCTTATAGGCTGAACAATAAACCTACAGTAGGCTATACGTTCATATAGATTGTTGTCAGTAGTCAGAACTTAAAATTGTCACTTAGGCCTAGTTGTCGCGATACAGCTCTGTTTTGGACCATTGCACAAAGGATAATGATGAAAAAGGTTCACTTTGCAAACGGGACATGTTGGACATACATACAGGTATGCGTTTTCAGTGGAGAAATGGAAAGCCCACCTACCCGCTACCCGTTAACAGCCACGTGTACATTGTCTTGCCTTTCCTGAAACTAACCTAAAGCCATAATACAAGGCTACTGTAACTGTATTAATTATACTATGGGGATGTCCAATTGTCCATGCATGGTGCATAGGTCAGGACATTGCACTTATTTAATGATTTATTCCCAAACAGGGTCTGGCTGTGTGAGCCTGTGCTGTGCCTACAGCTGCGCAAAGGAGCCTAAATTAACGTAGTCTAGTATTCTGATAAACATTCATTCTGTGCATTTTCCATTTCGGGTTGTGTGTGTGGGGTTGTGTGTGTGTCACGTCAGTCAGTGTGTGTAGGCTACTGTAGATCATCAACTGTCAGTGCGTTCGGAACGCACAGCAGACAGCAGACAGCTGAATGCTCTGGCCAATACAAACTAATAGGGGAGTCCTCGCGCGGATTCTCATTTCGAACGCACAGTGTATTTCAGCCTATCGTATAAATAAATAATACAATTAATTAAAAAGGCGATTTTTTTCTCCTGACTCGGACTCGACTCGAGATCAAAGACTTGTGACTCGGACTCGTCTCGAGATCAAAGACTCGTGACTCGTCTCGAGATCAAAGACTCGTGACTCGTGACTCGTCTCGAGATCAAACACTTGTGACTCGGACTCGACTCGAGATCAAAGACTCGTGACTCGGACTCGACTCGTGACTAAAGACTCTTTTACATCTCTGTCATGTGACGTGACTTTTATGCTGCAAGCTGGACAAGAAGGGATAACGCGATAATATCCCTTCTTGTATACATGTATTTCCGTAAGTGTTGGGTTTACTGTTGTTTTCCCTTACTTGTGTGTTCTGCTGTTTTTACTGTTTTGTAGGCTACTTGTTGATGACATGTACTGTTGTGTTAATTTTGTTTAATTGAATATACTGTACGACCACAATGGACACATTATATAATCCTTTTAGCCTTAATGTCTGACTGTACCTGGTGCTGTTCATATTTCAGACTAATAAAGTAATCAATCAATCAATAGATCGACCGATCAATCAATCAATCAATTCCCTTTCCTCATTAGAATCTAGTCGTGTGTGAAGTGAGGACACTAGTCCTCTGTAGCCCTCGTATTGTGGAGTTACCTGCACACACAGCTGTGGTTCGTCTCCTCATCAAGCCCATGCAGCAGCTAAAAGCCCTGGTACTTTACTACTAGTCCAGTTCCTGTCTCTCTCTTTTCTAAGTGTTTCGCCCTGCAGGTGGATGTGGTTTTGAGGTTGGTTTAAGGCATAGTGTTTGTGAGGTTAGGGTTAGGGTTACAGTAGGTCTAGGTCTTTGTGAAGTTAAAAGTTAGCGTTTAGGCCATAGACTGTAAAAAATATGGACGGTGGGAAGCCATTGTTTTCTATGCTGTGAAAATGAAGCTTTTTTGGGCCTTGTACGGGTGCCACCATTATTGTAGAAATCAACGTTCACTGGTAGAAATGGTACCATCGCGAATGCTATTGGCTGCCAATGGTCACGTGCAACCGCAGGGATACTTGGGAGTATGTGGTGTTGAGCTTACCGAAAATAAAGCACACAAAGAAGAATCATCACAGCATAAGCCCCTACAGCATACCCTGCTTTAACATCAATCATAACATAAATTCGACCATATTTTCACAAAACGGAACCATGGCATTGGTCCGAAATCTCATTGTTCCTACATCCGATTAGTCAGAATTAACCTGGTGAAAAATACTATGCCGAAACCTAAACCTATCTAAATTTGGACTAATGAGATGTAGGACTAATGAAATTTCGGACTTATGTGCAGTCCCCCACAAAACGCATATCCTTGTGATTGAAACGAGGCATTAAACTAGCGACAGGAACCATAAGTATTTATGACAATTAAGGTAAGAAAATCAAATGTAAAAGTTTGGGGGAAATGAAAGGAATCCTATGGAGAACATGTTGCTTCTGTTATCAGAACAGCGCGACCATCGGCCAATCATAGGAACTTTCAGATCCGTGTTTGCTTCATTTTAAATGCGGACAACAGGCCCCCTGGTTTAGGCGCCACCTGGGCGCCACCCCAAAGAAAGAGGGAGTCCCGTGCCAGTTTGTTCAGTTGCCCATGGGCATTGAAGCTGTGTTTTTGAACACCTTTGTTTGTTTGGGCTTTTTATTTTATTTGTATAGCAGGTCCTTTTCCTAACTCCTTGTCTCTCTGCGCCTCAGATCCATGCCCAGTCGACACTCCACACCTGCCTGCCCGCCTGCCAGCCTGCCTGCCTTGCATCGCTGTTTCGCTAAAACGAACTATTCAACTCATTCAGTATTTTTGTTCACACTGCTTAATTGTTCTGCAGCTTAATTGCATTTCTGTTTTTGGATTTGGGTTAACAATATTATGTTACTTCTGGCTTTCTGAGTTCTGCTTTTGGCCCCAAAACTACCCTGAACAGGAAGGAGGTGAGTAGGTGCTTGGTGAGCAAACTTTTGAAAGGGATCTGCTGTGCCTCCTCCAGATATAATATAGCTCAGTAGTCGTACGAGGATAGGTTGCAATGTTGGCTAATACAGTGGTTTATTTATATCAAGGTCCATTCTTCTACATTCTCTAATTGTGTAGACTTCTTGTAAATTAAAGCTATACTGTGTAAGATGCTCAACTAGTGGTCATTAGCCCTATAGCAAACCGCGGTCGCGTCCGCGTCTTTCGGCCGTTTTTCGTACCTTCACACCCCCGTGTCTGCCTCCACCTCGCCGAGAGCTATCTTTAGAGGGGTCCCTGGTTCCTGTGCGTTCAGGCATTCCGGAGAAACGGACTCCTTCACCCTGCCTGGTAGGCGAGATTACCTTTTGAGTATAGAGACACACGGGCGACTACAAATATGGCGACCCCACTTCAAGATGCGCTGTGATTGGCCGGCAGTGTATAACCCTCGCTGTGATTGGCCGGTAGTGTGATGACGTAATTTTGCCGGGAAATCCCGCCCCTGTCACGGCTAAGTAGAAAACATATAAAGAGAAGGCTTCAGAAGCTGAAAATAACGGAGTGGGGGTTCTAAAACTTTAGCGATTTAACAGTTAGGACAATTTTAAGATTTGTTTTATAAAAAAAGTTACATGGTATAACTTTAAGTGAAGCAGATGCTTAACAATAATTTAACTCTTCAGAGTGGCATTTGGTTTCATTTTACACTCTCGAGAGTTAAAGATCTATAAGGGTACATTTGGTTACCAACTCTCCATCATTTAGCTGGGGACCACCTGGAACCCCCTGCAGGGACCACTGGTAATAATAATAATAATAATAATAATACATTTTATTTATAGTGCGCTTTACATTCAAACGAATCTCAAAGCGCTACAGAGGCAAACAATGCATGGAGGAAACAGCACATAAAGGCAACCAATAAAATGACAAGGGACTAAAATCAGGGCAAGGACAAATAACAACTAAAAAAAGTTAAGAAAAAGCTTTGCTAAAAAGAAATGTTTTTAGTCCATTTTTAAAAACATTGGTGGACTGAGGAGCTCGCAAGTGTTCTGGGAGAGCATTCCACAGGCTTGGGGCTGTATAGCTGAAGGCCCTGTCGCCCATGGTGCGGAGGTTGGTGTCCGGGACAAGGAGAAGGTTGGTGTTTGATGAACGGAGAGTCCGAGTGACTGGTTTTGGTTTTAGCAGTTCTTTGAGGTAGAGGGGGGCATTTCCGTATAAACACTGATGTGTGAGCAGGGAAATCTTATATTCAGTCCTGAAGGTGATGGGGAGCCAGTGGAGTGAGCGGAGGATGGGTGTGATATGATCAAACTTTCGCACCCCCATCAGGATCCTAGCAGCGCTGTTTTGAATGTACTGGAGCCTTTGGAGGCTCCTGCTAGGAATCCCGATGAGGAGTGCATTACAATAATCCAGCCTGGAGGAGACAAAGGCGTGGACGAGCTTCTCTGCATCTGACAGGGTGAGTGTGGAGCGGAGTTTGGAAATGTTACGGAGATGAAAAAAGGAGGTCTTGCACAGATGTTTGATGTGGGCCTCGAGGTTGAGCTGTGGGTCTAATTTCACCCCGAGGTTGGTGACTGAGGATGAAAGGGGAATGATTTGGCCGGAGAACGAGATGCTGGTTATGGGGCATGATTTGGTCTGGTGGGGGGTGCCGAGTAGGATGGCCTCAGTTTTTGAACTGTTTAGTTGGAGAAAATTGAAGTTCATCCACGCCTTTATCTCCTCCAGGCAGGTGGACAGAGTGGACGATGGAGAAGATGCCGGGTGGTCTAAGGGGGGGGTGGTGGTGGCTGGTTTGCGGGTGGTGACTGGTTTACGGGGAGGTGGTTTGATTTTGATGTACAGTTGAGTGTCGTCCGCATAGCAATGGAAAGAGATTCCATGCTGACTGATGATGTGTCCGAGGGGAAGCATGTAGAGGGTGAACAGGTTGGGACCGAGTACGGATCCTTGGGGGACACCGCAGGTGACAGGGTGCGTCCGGGATTTTTT
Source organism: Nannobrachium achirus (assembly GCF_963921795.1). Classification (NCBI taxonomy): domain Eukaryota; kingdom Metazoa; phylum Chordata; class Actinopteri; order Myctophiformes; family Myctophidae; genus Nannobrachium; species Nannobrachium achirus. The sequence continues at coordinate 51,059,522 of NC_137813.1, forward strand.
TCCTCCCAAGGAAACGTACTCGGTCCTGTTGGAGAGGTAGGATTGAAACCAGTGGTCCCCAGACCACTGTTTGAAAACCACTGGGCTAATACATATGGAAGTTTACACTCACAAACATCGGCAGCAAAGTCAGTTTTGAAAGCTGTTTTGTTATGGATAATTCCAGGCTGATCATGCAGATAGTGATCTTAAATATAACTGCGTGCCCCATGCCCCCAGTGTATTAGGTATACACTGGGGGCATGGGGGCGTGTTCTCTCCTCAGCATCATCAGTAGGTGGGGTTGGCAAAAGGGCCTTTCTGTGTGGAGTTTGCATGTTCTCCCCATGTCTCTAGGGTAGGTACCCTCTATACTGCTTCCCCCTGGCCAGCCTGATGGAGGGGAAAGGAACTGGTTGGAATAACGTGTCCCTTCCACGTGCTACATCGAGCTGGGGAAACTCCCCCCTGTCAGGCGAAAAGAAGCGGCTTGGACTCTTCGTACATAAGGAAGCACGAGGTCAGTCCGTTGCTCTCCCCAGGTGTTGGCAGAGGGAATGTAGTGCCCAGGATGACATTAGGCAATTGGCACTGGGTGAAAAATGGGTTACAAAATCGTGGGATAAAACTTTAAGAAAAAAAGTGTACACTTAATGTTGCTTATTGACAGAAGTAAATCGCAAAGTGCTGCACTGCTGTGTGTTTGAAGAACAAAACATTTGACGGGCTGTGCGTGCTAAGAGCGCCACCGTATCTTGGGCTGGTGTTGTTGACCTGTGCCCACTTCAGAGCAGCCTTGAAAGAAGGGGTTAATTATGCAGCTGCCCACCATTGGCATGTTGAGCCGCGGAGAGGCCAAATGCTCTGGCTCAATTCAGCTGCTACACTGAGCAATAACAGTGGTTCCTTCATGCACACTTATGCATGTTGCGTGCACTCTCTCTCTCTCTCTCTCTCTCTCTCTCTCTCTCTCTCCCTCTCTCTCCCCCTCTCTCTCTCTCTCTCTCTCTCTCTCTCTCTCTCTCTCTCTCTCTCTCTCCCTCTCTCTCTCTCTCTTGTGGAAACACACTTGCTGAGATCAGACCTGTGCTAATTTCGCTAAAGGCAGAGGGGCACGAGAGTGTGTGGCGCCCCTCGTTGCCACTCAACGTCGTGTGCAACAGACATGTGACCAGCTAGTCCTCTTAGTGGCGGAAAAGGTACTCTGATGTTTTTACTTAGTAAGTCAAAGTAGAAATGCCACAAGGAAGGAATACTCTGTTACAAAAGGCCGGCACAGTACTTTGCGTATTTCATTTGTCTCCTCATCCCTATACTTTAACCATAGTTTATTTGCCAGTTTTTGCAATAACTAATGTAGATTAACTGCCAAGATTTACCTGATTTTTGATGGCTCCGTGCACGCAGCGCATGCACATTGTACAGCTCCCGTTCACGGCCGTTCAAAGTCTTTTCTTTCACGCGGAGAAGAAAGAATACAACGGCGATGATGTAGGTTATGGTCCATAGAAAACAGGTAATTTTGACCAAACGAGCGATATGGGAAAAGAAGAGATTATATCAATTTTTTTTTCTGCACCCAGGACGAATACAAATTAATGGCCGATAGGACGTTGCCGGAAGTGGCTTTCGCGAGGCACCAAGGTAACCAGCTATGACGTCTGTGGACGTCTTTACTGGGCCGCGGCACTCCAGGGGGGAGGTTAAAATGCCTGTGGACGTCTTATGCCTCATTCACATACAGAAAGGCCAAGCTAATGGTTGGCTTGGTAATTCAATGTAATCTCTATGCAAACAAGCTTTTACAATTTCCAAGCTGGAAAAAAAGCTTGGAAATTTTTAAAGCTGGTTTGCACAGAGATAACATTGAATTACCAAGCCAACCATTATTGCGACCGTCAGGTCGCAGTTACTATCAAAACCTCGACCAGCTGTCCGTCAGTCAGTCAGTCTGTCTGTCACACGTCACACTTTTGCCCTGCTCATATCTCCGCAACCGTTGCCCCGATCCATGCCAAATTTTGTACGCACACTCCTTGCCTGTCAAACCACAACCTCCACCTTCAATTCTCACATGGTCCTCTTCTAGCGCCACCATCAGTGGATTCTTGCAAAACACATTTTTGGACACTGCTCCTACAGATTTTGCCCTAAAATCATGCAAATCGGTACACACTTGCTCTACACTCATGTCATCAACATGGATCTGTCCCATATAGCGCCACCATCAGGCCGATTTTTTAAAGCACATTTTTGGACACTGCTCCTACAGATTTTGCCCTAAAATCACGCAAATCGGTACACAGTATGTCTACACTCATCTCATCAACATGGATCTGTCCCATATAGTGCCATCATCAGGCCAATTTTTTCAAACACATTTTTGGACACTGCTCCTACACATTTTGCCCTAAAATCACGCTGCGACCTGATGGTCGCTTATCTCCCGATTAGGGAGTCTTACTGGTAGCTTGGCTTCCCTCAGTGTGAATGCAGCATTAGGCAGTCAAAGTGTTTAATTGTATTTACGTGAGACTGTTAGCATTGCTAGTAAGTTATAGCCAGAAAGCACCTCTCTGCATGGTACTGTACCCCAAACTGGGGGCTGGGACTCCCCGAATCAAATTGGGGAGTCCCCAGATGATTAGCTTAATCAACAAGGCAACAGTGCAACATTGTTTTCTCACTCAAAAGTAAACAAACTAACATACAGTATAAGGGTGTACAGTACATGGTATCTGCACGAGTTACAATTTAATCACTTCCAATACCGTTTTTTGGCCAACTTTTCAAATATTACCCAAGAGAGACAAATTCACATCAGTTCAACACTTTCTTCCAATCAGAATAATATATTGGTTTTAGCTGACTTTTTTTACATTGTTTATGTTTGAATGTGAAGCTGAAAATTCCTTCCGTAATAATGAAAACTCCAGATTCAATGAAGTGTTTTTTTTTCTGGGAAAGCTTTCCAAAAAGGGTTGACCTGTAGAATGAATAAGAATAAAAAAAACAGTTATTTTAACTAATACTGTAGGTCGTCTGTGTCGGGTGGAAACCTTATATGTCCAACACTGTTAGTTTTCACTATTCAATCATCTACAACAGGGTTCCCCAATTAGTTTTCCCCAAGGGCCGAATTATGTCTAGGGTACCAAGCCGAGGGCCACAACATTGCAGGGGGGCGACGGTGGGGTTCCCACTACTCCAGCGACAGTTTTTGTCGTTGTCAGGTGAAAATCTTGTATTTCCAAAACCGTTCATTTGAATTTATACTTTTAAAAATGATTTAAACAAGTGAAAACAGCCGATCTACAAGCACACAATTTTCACTACTTTTGTGCGACAGCCTTGTATGATTTGCGAAAGAACGTACAAATTTGGAGATACGAGCTTTCCACTTGACAACGACGATATGCTAGTGTTGTTGCTGCTCTTATACCACCATTATTACTGGGGTTGGTGGGGGCCAGACAGTAGGCCTCCTATTGGGGAACCCTGATCTACAAGCTCAAAACTCCTCGCTTCGCACCTCGTTTCAAGGCTTGTAGATCTGCTACTTTTGTGTGACGCTGTAGTATAATCAGGTACATAATAGGGCGTTAAAGGAGCTATAGTCAACTTTTTCATTGTAGGGCCGACACTTTGTTTACATCCTAGTCTATAGACTAGAATGTAAACAAAGTGTCGGTCTGACAATGGCCAAAATAATTATTTTATCATTATGTTACGCTTTTTGTGGTCATTTTTGAATAGAAACACATATATGAAGCTTATTTTTTTATAAAATATTTTCGAAACATTATTTTTATTTTAGCATCCGTTTTTCAAGAAAAAGTTGACTATAGCTCCTTTAATTTACAAGAAAAAAAACACAAAAAGAATTGAGATAAGAGGTTTCGGACTTCATGCCCAACAGCAACGATGTGCATCAGTAGGCCTAAATCAGGTTACAAGAAAGCAGCACTGCTTGTTTTATGTTAAGAAGTCTGCACCTGCACCCAGAATCCCAAACGTTGCTTTATAACAGGCGTACAGTAGACCCTACCTACCCTACCTACTGAAAACCTGTGTTGCAAAAAGATCATGTATCCTTATTTTAAACATAAGATGTCTGTTTGCTGAGCATTCATTAAACGTTTTATCTCGAGACCCAAATGAGAAATTAGACGTGTGTCCGGGACCTAGTGAAAATAGCCGATACACAATCTGGCGCCACGTTGTGAACTTGTAAATAGGCTATGCTCACTACTTCTTACATTATTGTTTTTCTAATTTATGGAATTTCAGAAAAAAAAAAAGTTTATTGGAAAAAAAATGTAATTCATGAAAAACATTGCTTTTTTTGGTAATGCTTTTTGAAGATGTTTTGAAATAATAATAATAGTAATTTTAAAACAAAATGTAGGAAAGAAAAAGATTTAGTGACCCATTTAAAATGTGTCCGCAAATGGGAAAAAAGTGTCCCTCCAGTCTGTTAACTGTACAAATTTGATTGTCACACTCCAAAAGGACCATGAATAACCAATATCCTGCCATCTCTTTGGAGGCTGAACACTGTAGCTCTTTATCTGCGGCTCCTATTGGATACAATGTACCCACGCTGGGCCCGACTATTATGCACTCTGAATGACTTGTCAGCTGCAAACTGACCTTTCAATTAATCTCTGACAACGATGGGCCAGACCAATAAATAATCTTTGAGTTTTGAGCTCATCCGTCAGCGGTGTAGGAGAGCAGTGGTTCTCAACCTGTGAGTCAGGGACCCCCACATGATTTCTCTTTTTCTTTTCTTTCTTTTTTTTTATAATTTTTATCCCACGATTTTGTAACCCACAGGATTTTTCTTTTCTTTTCTGGGGACTCTCTACTGTCATCTTTTTCCCAGATGACAGTAGAGTGACATTTTTTTTTCTTTTCTTTAAAGGGGAAGACCACCCATTTTCAATATTGAACTATGTCATTAATATACCTTAGAGGAGTTGTGTGGAAATAAAAAAAAGAGTTCCCCCTCTTCTGTGTTGCCAAAACTGGAGGGTTGATTTTGGGGTTTGTATTGCAAATCACAACTTGATGACATCACACATTGTACTTTACAATACAAACTCCAAAATCAATCCTCCAGTTCTAGGCAACACAGAATTAGAGGGGGAACTTTTTTTTTTTATTTCCACACTCCTCTAACTCCTCTAACGTATGTTAACACATGGGCGGCCAAGGTTTATAACATTTATAGCTGTTGCTGGTGCCACCATTGACTTACGTTATGTTTTGATGAGCCCCGCAAGCTTCGTGCGTGTGCACGTGCGTGTCCAGAGAAGATTGAGGAGGTACTCCATTTGTTTACAAACGCTCGCGAAACTCGCGGTAAAAAAATCGCGGTAAATTCGCGGTAAAGTGTCACCGTGAAAACAATCAGCTCTCTGCCTCCATGGGGCTGTTTTTACCTCATTCTCAGATAAAGCCGTTCTTATGTTTCAAAGTAGAATCTAAAGCCATGTAAAATCCTTCCGTGTGGGGAGAGACAGGGGGCTTCCTGCCCTGGCTGGGTGACGTAATGGATTCAGGGCATGCAAAGGGAAGCTGCGGTCTCGAAAAGTTAACTATTTGTTGACTCGTCCCTCGACGATATAACTTCCTGTGGCAGGGTGACATCTAGTGGCCATAACTCGTCCCTGAACGCGTTTGGCTCCCCAAGTGTTAATGACATAGTTCAATATTGAAAATGGGTGGTCTTCCCCTTTAAGTAATCAACTAACTATGCTTAAAGGACAACTTTGTTTTTTTTACAACATGGGTTCATATTTTAGTTTGTAATTAGAGAAATTAAAAGATGCATGTTAAAATGTTTTAATTCACTGCTTTCTATCGTTTTAGCCATTTTAATGATGTTGATTTAAATGCGTGGGGGCATGCGTACAAGCAGCTAAATATGTCTTTTTAGACACAATAAGCCCATTTCCAATATGCAAGATGTTAGTAGTGTTAATGTAAATAGTATTAAAGAAATTGTCGGCTTATTGTGTCGAAAAAAAAAACATTTTTAGTCACTTGTGCACATGCCCCCATCCCACTGAAATTGTAATCGCTAAAATGGCTAAACGAAATAAAGCAGTAAATGAAAACATTTTGACACTTGCTTTCTTGTCTTTAATTACAATCTAAAATATGAACCCCTGTTGTAAAAAAAACAAAGTTGTCCTTTAAAAGACTGGATCAAATTGTGGCAAATAGTCAAATTTTATAAGAAAAAGACGCAACAATATTATTGTCAAAATAAACGATCTGCAAGCTCACAACGTCGAGCATTGTGAGCCGTTGTGAGCTTGGAGATCCGACTATTTTCACAATATATTTCTGTGTAACCGAATCCAATGTTATGCCTCAACTCCAACAATTCCAAGTACTTGTCAGGGTGGGGGTTCCCCAGTTCAAGTATATGATTATGTTGGGGTGTATGCTAAGGTTGGAAACTGCAGTAGAGGAACATATACAGTACTGTAGGTCTATCTAGTTTAACTTCATTTAATTGAATCCTGTCACCATTGCATCACACTTATTCGTCCACGAGATGAACCCAACCTATCAAGTTAGCGCCGATGACATCACGTCTCACGGCTGGGAGAAAAAAGAAGTTTCTGTGGATGCAAAGAAACTAAAATAGTACCGACATAAAGAAGTGGATTTTAATCAAGGTTGTATGAAAAAAGAACAGCTTTAATTGAATTCTGGATCCCTTTGCTCTGATGAGCTACTCACAACGACCCAAACCTATATAATGTGCCACTCTTATAACAAATGTATAGTCTGAGTTCTCTGGCCTCGGATAAAACATTCCAGCATAATGTGACTCAATGCTGATTAGCGCTAGCTTTAGCCAAGTCTTTCCTCATGCGGATAGTTTGGTAGAAAGCCTGTTTCAACCATCACGCCTCTTAATTTACGCTCCGCCGTATGATGACGTTGTCGTCACACACCGAATAGAGCGGATCCGCAAGCGCACACAGCGCGTCACAGATGCGAGAGTGTTGTGGGCTTGCAGATCAGCTGTTTTCAAATGGCCGTGATGTACTGTATAGGCTGAAGTGATTGGTGTATATAAACTTTTCCCATATATGGAGATGACTGACATCATAGATGTCTGACGTCATAGACCACATATGAGACTGACACATTATGTCCATACATGGACATTCCAAGATATGTACTTACTATTGATGACATCAGGGATCTCCATATATGGGCATAATGTGTCAGTCTCATATGTGGTCTATGACGTCAGACATCTATGTATGTGAATAGATGCAGTGGACTAAGTAAAAGTACTGAAAATTGGAACTAGTCCGGTAAAGTACAAACACCTCAAAAGTGTACCCGAGTAAATGTAGCCTACTATTTACACCAGTGTTTCTCAAAGTGGATTCCAGGGACTCTGTGGGTTCCTTTAGGGGTCTATATTGACCCATACAAGTCTGTAACTCTGACAGTGTACAAATGGAACCAAATGGACCCTAACGGGTCCATTTGGTTCCATTTGTACACTGTCAGAGTTTAGGTTGAGACCTTGAAATGTAAAAGTTTGAGAACCACTGCTTTACACCAGTGGTCCTCAACCTTTTCAGGCTGTGACCCCCAAACTAATCACATTTTCACTGGGGACCCCCACCCTGACGAGCACTTTTATAACACGGTTATATTGTGAAAATAGCAGATCTACATGCTCACAACGCCTCGCGTTGCGAGGCGTTGTGAGCATGTAGATCGTCTATTTTCACAATTTCTGCCTCTAATATTTGACAATTTGACCAATGTTTAATTCGTCATTTTAAAGGTACCAAAAAGTTCTTAAATTGTCACTTTAGAAATGTGCAGTTACCCTCTATACACTTAAACCTTATGCTGGTTTGTTTACTGTTGAGAGAGAAAACAATGTTGCACATTAAGTTAATCATCTGGGGACCCCCCCAAATAATTTGGCGACCCCCCTGGGGGTCCCGACCCACAGGTTGAGAACCACTGCTTTACACCACTGCAAATCCTGGGTTTCAGGGGGTTTGACGGGAAGGGAGCCGGGGTTGGGCTGAAAGTGACATTCCCAGCCCCCCTCCCCCTGTGAAGGACCCCTCCCACGTATGACAGTACAAATTAATCAAGGCCCAGACAAACCCTCAGCCTTCACGCAACAAAAGGATTTTCCCCGGCCCTCCATGCATTGGCCTCTGTAGGCAATTAAACCAACGTGTGCATGTTTCTGTGTGCGCGCGCTGTGTGTGTGTGTGTCTGTATGTATGTGTGTGATTGTGTGTGCGTGTGAGTGAGTGTCAGAGAGTGTGTATGCGTTGACACACATGCATTTATATGCATGCATTCGTCTACCACCATGCATGTCAACAAGAACGATTTATATGGTAGGCTATATATTCCCATGCATTATGCATGCGTAAACATCTCCGTCGCACCCCGCGCAATGTACATTTATATGCATGCAAGTGTTTGTGTTTCGGGAATGCGGCTGTTTGCACATGCATGTGGGACAAGTGTGCAGTTTTTTTGTTTTTGTTTTTTTGTGCAAAAGGGGGGCACATGGGGAGGTGAGGGGGGAAGGTTTCAATCTGGTGTAGATTTCGTCGACTAAGTAACTATGACGAAACAAAAACAAGCTATGATGACTAAAACTAAGACTAAATATAGAAGTGACAATTTCGTCAACAAATAAAAACTATAATGTTAGGGAGGGGCTAGTGAGGAAGAGATCCAGTAGAACTAAAAGACAAGTCGCTTTATGTTTGGTTGCGCTCGGATGTTGGCGCTCTGAAAGTAGTCTCAGCGCTGCGCGTTGTGAGCTTGTAGATCGTCAATTTTCAGCGCGCCACCAAGCGTAAAATCGGGCATCACGACGACATCATCAAGGCCCGGCCATCATACATTTCAATCGACAAAAACCCACTCGCGACATTCACTCGACGACTCAGATTATGACTAAATCGAAATGAAAACTTGCTGTCAAAATCGAGGCTCGTGCATGCTCCGATCAGCTGAGTGCGGGTTTGCGGGTGGGTGTGGGGTTGGGTTTGGGGGGTGGCGGGGGTCCGCGGTGGAGTGTGAGGACACGTGGGACCCTGTGTGTGTGGGAACCCGGTGCTTCTCTCTTCTCATACATTGTTCCCCCCGCCGCGCTCTTACAAACCGCCGTTAATGCCACAAAAGATGCTCAGGCTATTGTGGCCTGGGACAGCTGAGGGGGTGGGGGGGGCAGTGGGGGGGCGGAGGCTGTAGGGGAGCCGTGCTGTGTGTGTGTGTGTGTGTGTGTGTGTGTGTGTGTGTGTGTGTGTGTGTGTGTGTGTGTGTGTGTGTGCGTGTAGGGGTGTCACACCAAATTCTGGGCCCTGGTAGTGGGTACAAGGGTTCACTCACATGTTGTGCTTTAACTATTGAAAAATAGCAGATCTACAAGCTCACAGCGCGGCGCTGCGAGCTTGTAGATCTGCCATTTTTGAAAAAGTCGCGAAAAAAAGTATTTGAATATTTCAAGTCTTCTCAAATATGATATCTATTTGGTCATGGACCCCCATCTCAAAACATTTCGTTCCAGGGACCCCCCAGAAGCAACATTTTAGTTACAAATGTTCGCTTAAAAAATACATATATTCCAAAATTTGCACACAATATTTCACGACTTTTCAAAAGCCAAAGTATAACATACTAGGGCCACTGCAACCTTGGGCCCTAGTAACTCAGTCCCACTCCCCCCCCTTGTGACGCCCCTGTGTGTGTGTGTGTGTGTGTGTGTGTGTGTGTGTGTGTGTGTGTGTGTGTGTGTGTGTGTGTGTGTGTGTGTGTGTGTGTGTGTGTGTGTGTGTGTGTAGGGGGCACAAGGGGGCTCGCTTGGATCTCTCCTCTCTCGTCCAGTCTCTCCTCCTCTCCTCTCCTCTCCTCTCCTCTCCTCTCCTCTCCTCTCCTCTCCTCTCCTCTCGGCTCCCACTTAGCCCTCCTCTCCAAGAGGATTTGGCCGGGGCTGGATTTTAGGGGGTTGGGGGGGCCGATGCTTATCGTACAATGGAATTAAACCAACTCAAGGCCCAAAGCTTTCTCCGCGCCGTCCTCGCCGCGGCTAATCTGAGAATGTGGTGAAGGAGGGCTTAGGTGATGTTACATTTTCATTAGACCTCTGATGGCAAACGGGCCACTAATGGTAAGAGTCCCGGTCGGCCATTGTGATGCAAATCCTTGATTATTTCTTTAATTAAAGCGGGGGAGGGGGGGTGGGGGGAGAGAGATGGGAAAGGGGGGTGTTTTGCGGGAGAAAGGGGGTGGAGCCGATACTGACAGAACTTCATGTCCTTAACCCCCCCACCCCACCCAACCCCAACCAGAGCAGGATTCTCACGTCTGTCCCAGACTTGAGATGTAGGAGCTCCGGGGGGATTTGGCTGTTTTTTTTTTTTTTGGGACGGCCGGCGGCAGGGGCGTCACAAAGGGGGGGGGGGGGGGGGGGGGGACTGAGTTACTAGGGCCCAAGGTGGAGGGGCCCTAGACTATAGTATGTTATACTTTAGCTTTTGAAAAGTCGTGAAAATGTGTGCAAATATATGAATTTGCATATATGTACATATATTTGCATATATGTATTTTTTAAGCGAACATCTGTAACTAAAATTTTGCTTCTGGGGGGGGGGGGGGGGGGGGGGGGGTCCCTGGAAGTAAATGTTTTGAGATGGGGGTCCGTGGCCAAATAGATATAATTGTTGGAGAAGGACTTGAAATATTCAAAGACTTTTTTTCACGATTTTTCCAAAAAATAGCAGATCTACAAGCTCGCAGCGCTTTTGTGAGCTTGTATATCTGCTGTTTTTCAATAGTTAAAGCGCAAAATGTGAGTGAATCCTTGTATACCCAGGGGCCCAGAATTTGGTGTGACACCCCTGGCTGGCCGGCGGGGGGAATTATTATCGAGGCCGAGCCGTTGAATCCATGGCACACGGGTCACGCATGCTTCCCGGTCCCGAGGGGGCCATTATTATTTTTACATAAGCGACAGAACGACACAACTTACAAGCTCGTCATCTCATCTGTGATTCTTATTATGAGCGACGGCAAAAAAGAGAGAGAGTGCCGCGTCAGCACTCTTGCAGCCGCCTTTTACAAGAAGCTGGGGGTCATTTGTTTTCAGTGGTGTTAAGTAACTAAGTACATTTACTCAAGTACTGTACTTAAGTACTTTTACTTCTACTCCACTACTTCTCGGATCCAAATGTTGTACTTTTACTCCACACGCAATTATTTGGAAACTTTAGTTACTAGTTACTTTGCAGATATAAATGATTATATTATAAAACATACTTAAACCACGTTAGCACTATTTTATACCTTGGCTGTTTGAGAATAGCCAATCTACAAGCTCACAACGCGTCGCAAGTTGCGACGCGTTGCGAGCTTGTAGATCTGCTATTTTCAAACATTTAGTACTTTTACTTTTGGTACTTTAAGTACATTTTGATGCCAATACTTACTTAGTACTTTTACTCAAGTGCTTTTTGAATTCCGGACTTTTACTTGTAACAGAGAGTACATCTACATTGCAGTATTGATACTTTTACTTAAGTAAAGAATGTAAGTACTCTTTCCACCACTGGTCATTGTTTTGGCAACGGCAGAGAGAGTGCGTGCGTTGCTCTAAACTCGGCGCACCTGTAAACGTCGCTGCCAGTTTTCGTGTTCCTTGTCATTTGCGCTCCTTCATGTGTCGTTTATTTGCCTCGCAGATTTTGTTTTTCGGGGGGGGGGGGGGGGGGGGGGGGGTTCTCACACACACTTGCGTAACTAAAAAGCAACCAAATCAGCCCCTTTGTGCTAATGATTGAGAATGATGAATGACGCATGTTTGGTCTCATTTATCTTCTGTTTATGGTTGCTGTGTTGCTGGACTGACTGACCCCTGCCTGAGGACTCAATCGCAGGGTAGAAAGATCGATGGCCCGACCCCAAAACGATAGAATATCGTCGTTGTCGGGTGGAAACCTTGTAGGTCCAAGACCGTTCGTTTTGTATTTATCATTTTAAAAATGAACTAAACTAGTGAAAACAGCAGATCTACAAGCACACAACGCCTCTTGTGTGCTTGTAGATTGGCTGTTTTCACTACTTTTGTGGCGACAGCCTTGTATGATGAAGCAGGGCTTTACTTGGTGAAAAAACGTATAAACTTGAAACTTGGAGATACATACAAGGTTTCTGCCCGACAGTGACGATATGTTGATCTGCAAACCACGGACCAGGTTGAATTGGATGTTTCTGAACCAGCGTGAGCCCTGTCCACTCAACAAGCAATTATGACATTAAAGGAGTAGTTCACCCCCCAAATGACTTTTTTCTATTGAATACTCACGCCATGGAGACATGAATTCATGGATATGTTTTTGTTTTTGTAACATTCCTAAGCCAATAAAGCCCCTAAAGCCAATAACTTTGGGTCCCCTACGGGAATCAATTGGGGGTAAATTTATTTTAATCAAATTTTTAGGCTTAAGAATGAGACCAAAACTAAAAAATGTCTATGAATTCAAGTCTCCATGGCATGAGTATTCAATAGAAAAAAAATTATTTTGGGGGTGAACTACTCCTTTAAAGCCTCATGTAACTATTTTTAATTAATAAAATGTAATTTTGTCTGTGTGGAAAAGTGTGTTAATACATTATATAACTTATATAATTGGGGTGGTTGTATTTGGTCTCCTGCTTAAAAAGGTAGACCACATGACAATGTGACATGCCCTTAAAAAAAACTATTTTTGGCATCTGCCAATTGAATTAAGGTGACTTGATTGATTGACATCAAGGAGGGCCTGTCAGGTCCCTTGGCTTCTATATTAGGCAAACCCACAATGCAATTCTTTGTTTTCAGGAGTGTTGCAAGCAAACATCAGTCGCATAACAAAGTTATATTTAAAAACCAATTCCATTGAGCTGGTCATTTTAAAAGAAGTTCTCAAGTCAAAAAGGTGTGGGCACCCCTGGCCTAAACTGTAATCCTGGGCTCTGCTCCTCCCTCTGCCAACCTGGGGAGTTCATGCTTCCTTCAGTGCATGAGGAGTGTGCAGGCCGCTTCTTATCACCTAACGGGGGAGTTTCCACGGTTGGACGTAGCGCCTGGAAGGAACACGTGATTCCAACCAGGTCGTGGATTTTGACCTGATGGTCAAGATTCAATTAATCCCCTGAGCAAGCAGCTCTATTCGCTCAATGGTAGAAATGTCAGCACTTGTGCAGGAAACAGGGTTCAAATCCGGTTAGAAGAAAGTTACATAGTGCTGCTTTAAGGGTTAGTCCGATTTATTTTTGTCTAACCACATGAACCCTATAGCGCCCCTATATCCTCTTTTCAGCGAAGAGATTTGGTGTACAGGATGAAAACGGAGGGAGCCGTGTACGGTACCCTGGGGAATTCGTTCCCCTTCTTGATGTACCTTGCTCTTTACTGTACTCTGTTCTTGTTTTTCTTTTATCTTTTTCATACTTCTCTGTAACTTTGTAAATAACCTTATACTGCTGTGCTGCCTCTGGGCAACTGATTTCCCCCCTTGGGATAATAAAGGTATCTATCTATCTATAACACCGGGTGGACACAGCATAGGGTTTAAGTGGTTACCGTTAGGGAAACGGCTTGGTGTCGGGTTAGGGTCGCAGGATTAGTTCCCACATGGGCCGCGTTGCGTCAAAACACTGACATCCAACATCCATTGTTTTGCAGGAACGTATAACAGCGCCAAAATGTTTTTTTTTTTTTCGGCAACCCGGGCTGCGATGATGATGATGCCTCTCTGATGATTGTCTGATGTTGGGTAAACAAGGCAGAGAAATAATAATAAATGAAGACAGTCGCTGATGGGTTCTGTCGGTCTCCCTGGAGATGACGCACACCGCAAATAGAGAGACGCCGCTCATATGCTGCCTGCTGACAGGGGCGTCACACAAGGGGGGGAAAGTGGGACTGAGTTACTATAGGGCCCAAAGTGGAGGAGCCTTATTTTGTGCTTTAACTATTGAAAAATAGCAGATCTACAAAACAACTCTACAGCTCGTAGATCTGCTATTTTTGAAAGGTTGTGAAAATGTGTGCAAATCTTTGAATATATGTATTTTCTAAGCGAACATATGTAACTCCAACTTGCTTCTGGGGGGGGGGGGGTCCCCGGGACTATATATTTCGAGATGGAGGTCCGTGGCCTATAACACATAATCATTTTGGGGGTCCTTCACATGAAAAAGGTTTGAGCACCACCGACATAGAAACATAGTTTTTTTCAAAAGAAACCTTAGAAGGAATTGAAACATTCAAAGACTTTTTCAACGATTCAAAAATGGCAGATCTACAAGCTCGCAGCGCGGCACTCGGTGCCGCGCTGTGAGCTTGTATATCTGCTATTTTTCAATAGTTAAAGCACCAAAGCCCCGCAGTGAATCCTCGTACCAGGGCCCGGAATTTTGGTGCATGCGACACCCCTGGCCTGCTGAACACCATGAGGTTCTCTATCCAGCCCCCAGGACCTGCTGTTGTTCCTGCTCTGCTATTCACTGGAACACGCTGTGTACTACTCGCTCCCTCCGAGAGAGAGAGAGAGAGAGAGAGAGGGCTGCCTGCGCACCAGATGTGGGCCTGATCGCTGAGATGGACCGTGCAGAAGAGCGAGGAGTTCTCAGATTTTTTTTTCTTCATGCCAAGGAAGGAAGGACCCCCAAATTGATATACGTTGCGTTGGCCGCGGACGACCCCCTCCCTTTCCCCACCACCCACCCACCCACCCATCTGAAAATGTTTTGTACCAGGGACCCCCAGGAGAGAAGATGTGTGCAAAAAAAAGAAAGAAAAAAAAACGTGATTATTCAAAACAAGATTTTTCTAAAAATAGCAGATGTGCATGCAAGCAGCGCGGCACGAAGTGACGCGCTGTGAGCTTGTGGATCTGCTATTTTTTTTAAATAGCCAAAGGTAACACGTTTAGCCGGGGGTCCCCATGGAACCCCTCCCTCCAAGGGACCCCAGAATCACTGCTGTAGTACTCTGAGCTAACGCGGACAGTTTATGTTGGCATGATGGGTGGGGATACACAACCCGGCGAATTTCGACGGGAGTCTCCGGGCCAATAGCATGTGTTCTCCTCCCCCCACCCACCCCCCTCTTCTCGGAGCAGAGAACGCTGCTGCGTCATGACGTCAACAAATTCAGTGCGACGCATCCACTCTGATTGGTTAGGGAAATTCTACACTTCCTACAAACAGTGATTTTAACGCCCTCGCCCAGGCTTTATTTTTCTACTGATCGCCAAATAAAGGCTGGGTTTCCGAGGCTACTGCTGTAGAGCTGCAGCGCTAAGAGAGAGGAAGAGAGAGAGGTGTAAAACTATTGCAACTTATAGCAATCATACGCTAGCCTCGCACGGCCATCCCGAGCTACGTCATCACCAATGTGCTTCCTTTCTCGGTCTGGTGTCCCATAGAGTCTCTTTATGAGAGCTGAGGTTCTAATTCCAATCAAATGGCTGCATTTGGAACGACCCGCCTCACACCGCTCCTGATTGGTCGAGCGGCTGCTACAGCTCTAACATTTTGAAACAAACATGGCGGCCCCATACCCGACGCGAGTTTTACAAATCGCAAATAAAAGCTGTATTAAGCGAACTTCTATCTGAAATCAACGGCATCTCATAACTTAAAAATTAACAACAGTTTGCACCGTTGGAATTTCTGTCTGGAAAAGACGTATTTGCTGTTCTGCCGACGATGTTTTGATGCGCTGATGACTACGGACTGGACCTGTCAGTCAAAGTAAGTAACTACGTCATCGTAAAGCGTTTGTCTATGGAGGACTCCCAGACTCTCTCCTACTGGGAGAGTCTGGCTGTTGCGAGGCTAATCATACGCCCCCAGCGGTGTGTGCATGGAGTGTACGTGCGTGCGTGCGCGCTGCGCTGTGTGTGTGACTTTTCTATGTATGGTGCACGACTTGAAAATAGCCGATTTACAAGCTCTACAAGCTGTGAGCTTGTAGATCTGCTATTTTCAAGTTCTCAAGTCATGACCCGAAAGGTCAGGAAGGTCTGCTGGTGTTTCCTGGCACCTTCAGGTGCTGGAGGGCGAGAGAGAGAGACTGTAAGAGAGAGAGAGAGAGAGAGAGAGAGAGAGAGAGAGAGAGAGAGAGAGAGAGAGAGAGAGAGAGAGAGCAGAGGATAGCATGGGAATTTGGGGGGTGGTGTGGGGTGGGGTGTAATGGGGGGGGTGAAGGAGACCCTGAGAACTTTTCGTCCCCCCTTGGCGTAGCTTGCGCGGCCCTCCAGGACCGGGGGAGAGTCCCCCCCCTCCCCCACCCCCAGGGAGAGTTGCCCCCCTGCGGCTTAAGCCTCTGTCTCTTTTCGTCCCCCCCCCCAACACAACAAGCCTGTGGCATTCCATGGCGAGCCAAAGCTGGCTGCACTGTCACATGGGGGAGATTAGCCAAACTAAGACCTCAATAGAATGCTCACTTTTACTTATACCCATTCCTGCAGTGCCCGCTGCCGCGCACGCACCGCCCGCCCCCGCGCACACGCACGCACGCTACACACACACACACACACTCACACACACACACACAGACACACATTACAGACGCACACACAACATTTAACCGTTCCTTCGTCTAGACGGAGCAGCAACGCGATTATTATTGGCATTATTAAAACGTATATAGGCACTGCTGGGGTTTTCTGTTGTCGACGCCACGTTCCCATCAGTTGGCGAGCTGGCCGCGCATGAATGAATAAACATGCAGACATTCCCGTTTCCCCCACCGGGGGAGCGTCAACTTCCTGGTGCTGTGTGTGCTCGTGAGGTCACGGGGCACCGGCGACCTCAAACCCCTGCCGTTCCGCAGCCATTTTCTTTCTTTTGGCGGTGTGGGGGGGGGATGGGGTTTTGGATGCGGGAATATCTCGGAGTGCATTTACATCTATTTCCAAATCCATTTTCTGCTGTAATTGAGGTTACGCTGGTGCCTGCTGGCTCCTCCGGTCCCAACCAAGCCATCATAATGCAGTTATTCTGGGCTCCGTCACACAGATTTAAAGTTATTCTAGCCACACCGCCGACACAGGAAGAATCCTCCGCCTCGCTTTAACTCTGCAGCGCTGTGCGGAACCCTTCCGTACAAAACCCTTCTCTGCACGGGTCAGCTTGGTTCTGGGTCCTGTATACAGCGCTCAAAGTCAGTGCTGCATGATTTCGCGCACGAAATAAGCAACCTAAACAAGTCCAAAAGAAGCAACTTACAGTAATGGGCCACATGCTGAGCACTTATAATTTACAATTTAAGCATTTAGCAGACACTCTTAATCCTGAGAGATTTACAATAAGGAAGGTACATCAACATCAATACCGGTATGTTAAATGGAAAGAAATAGTTGGCTAATCTAAGAAAATAGGTAGACAAAGCACTTATTCAGTAAAAAAAAAGAATAATCATAAAACCTTAAACCTACTGTATACATCTGCAAGGTCACAATTGTGAGCTATTTTCTTTTTTTTTTATCTCAAAAAGTGTTGGAATCATTTTAACAACATAAATCTGGTATGTGGTTCCTGGCACAACATATTGGACAAATACATATTGCATTTGGGTGTCCTTGATTTGAAAGTCCTTTGAGAACCACTATAGGTTTAAACAACATAAAAAAAAACTATAGCAGAGGTGTCAATTGGGTATGAGCTGCCAGGTGACTGCTCTCCATTCCGACATGTCGCCACTCCGACATTAACTTCTTATTGTCGGAGTGGTGACACTTCCATAGAGGTTAAGGTTAGGGTAAGGATTAAGAGATAGGGTTTGTGTCGGAATGGAGACATGTCGGAATGGAGACATGTCGGAAAGGAGACATGTCGGAATGGAGACATGTAATGGAGCTGCCATACCTTGGCTACAGGGGAAGAAAATAAAATGTACGTCCATGACTCTTGCATGCACGCGAAGGGCAGCGCGTGCAAGACACTAGTCATGTCATGTTGCCTTAGCCCTGAAAACAAGTAAGAAACACAACCCACATAAGAAACAACAAAACCAAGCCCAAAGTCGCTTATAATAAGCAAACATGGCAACCGCTGCTCAGAGTTGACCAAAGGGCCCACATTAACACTGAGCATTTGGACAGTGTACCATGCACACTCTACCACCCACCCAGCCTTATCTGGCTGGGGGACAGTGCACTGTGGAGGAGGATCTTCCTGGAAACCAGCGCTCCGCAGCGGGGTAGGGGAGAGAGCAGGGGCGTCACAGGGGGAGGGGAAAAGTAGGACTGAGTTACTAGGGCCCAAGGTGGAGGGGCCTTATATACTAGGCCTGAAGTTTTCTGAAAAACAATATTATTAAAAAAAATTGCCTACAAAAACAAATATGTTGCTATACAGTACATGTACTGTAATACACTAAATAGTGTTCCCGGCCTGAATGGGTTAACTATTGGAAAAAATAGCAGATATACAAGCTCATCTGCTATAATGTGTTAAATCTTTGATTATTATGGGGGTCCTTCACATGAAAGAGTTTGAGCACCACTGACATAGAAACATACAGTAGAGTAGGTTTTTCCAAAAAACGTCACGATTTTTCCAAAATAGCAGATCCACAAGCTTGTAGATCATCTGCTATTATTCTATAGCTAAAGCACAAAATAACGCGTAAAATGCGGTTCCCAGTCTAAATAGGTTAAACCCCCTCCTCCCCCTATATGAAGAACATTCATGGGGGCCGGGCGGGGCCCCGCAGTGAATCCTTGTACCCATGCCGGGCCCAGAGTTTGGTGCCACGCCCCTGGAGAGACAGAGAGAGAGAGAGAGAGAGAGAGGGCTGCGGGCTGCCCGGGGCGACCCAGCAAGCGGGCTCATGCATGGGAGGAGATTTTGGGCCCCGAACAGAACCCTCTCTCCTCCTGGGGGGTATTACTAGAACAAAGCCATCTGACTGCGTTTACAGACACAAAGAGGAGGAGGGGGGGGTGGACGACACATATGGTTCATGTTTGTAGTATGTCAGACTAACTAACACCAATCGGCCTCCTCCCCTTTCCTCCCTCCCTTGACCTCATTTACATAATATGTATTCATGCCAAAATGGGAATTATTAGATTAAGATTGACCAGATATTTATATACAGTATGATGCCCCCGTTTTATCCTTGACTTTCGTCACTGTCGGGGCGGGGAAACCTTGTATCTCCGAATTTCAAATTTGGATTGTTTCGTTTTCTTTTCTTTTCTTTCTTTCTTTTCTTTTTTTTTAGTTTTGTAAATTAAAGCCCTACTTTCATCATGCATCAAGTGTCGCACAAAAGTAGTGAAAATAGTAGTGAAAACGCCTCGCGATGTGAGGCGTTGTGTGTGTTGTGTGCGTTGTGTGTGCGTTGTGTGCTTATAGTGAAAATAGCCGATCTACAAGCACACGACGCCTGAATGCGAGGCGTCGTGTGCTTGTAGATCTGCTGTTTTCACGATTTTAAATCGTTTTTTTTTTAAATAATAACCAAAAATTGGTGGACATCTGATCGGCGCCACACAAAAGCGTCAAAAGTAGTATATCTGCAAGCTGGAAAACGACCTTGCAGATCTGCTACTTTTGCTGTTTTTGAATTTGAATCCTGAAAAGTAACAGTTTTGGATTTTGGACATATGAGGTTTCTTTCCACCCGACAGAGACTGTCTATATGCTTTCTTTATCATAACCCCCCCCCCCCCCCCCCCCCCCCCCCCCCCCCCCCATCGCGCCGCCGCATGTTTTTCCAGACAGATTTAATGTACAGAAAAAAAGGGGGGGTGGGGGGGTATGCTTTGCAGGGTATTGTCAGGAGGAGGTGGTGGTGATGGTTGCATGTGTCGCATTTAGTATGAAATCCTCCAGATCATGTCTGTCTGTCTGTCCGTCCGTCCGTCCGTTCCGTCCGTCCGTCCGTCCGTCCGCTCCGTCAGTCCGTGCGTCACGCCTCATGCCACGCTCCATAATATGGGAAAAGATCCCTGATGTCATCAATATTAAGCCCATATCTGGGAATGCCCATGTATGGACATATTGTGTCAGACTCTGTTGTTTCAGCGCGACCTCGCCCTTAGGGCGCCTTACTGGTGATTTTAGGGTTAGAAACCGCTGTGCCAGGTCATTGGTTTAGAGCAGTGTTCTCAAAGTGGTGTTCGTTGGCCGATCTACAAGCTCACACCACGCCACGATGCGATGCGTTGTAAGCTTGTAGACCTACAATAAAAAATATATAATTTGGAAATTTGGAAAAAAAGTTTGAGAGACACTTTTAGGGCAGTGGTTTTCAACATCATATGAAACCTGGAACCCCCTCAAGGACCACTGGTGGTCCCCGGACCACTGGTTGAGAACCACTTGTTTATGGAGTCAGTCTCAGTCTGTGGGTTAACCTCTCAGTGATGGGAGTGGTCCCGGGGCTGCATGTGTGTGTGTGTGTGTGTGTGGGGGGGGGGGGGGGGGGGGGAGTACTCACATGTTTTACTTTAGTAAAATGATCAATGCTGCAATGTAGAAAATAAATACTCTGTTACAAGTACTGTAGAAGTCCTGTATTCAAAATGTACTTGTGTAGTAGAAAGTAGAAAGTAGTACTCATTGCGCAGAATGTCCCATTTCAAGAATTCAAATGTATTAAAAACATTTGAAAAGCATTTGAAAAACAATGTGTCGCAATACAACACATTGGGAGCTTGTAGATCGGCTATTTTCAAATGGCCGAAATATCTATAGGGTTGAAGTGGTTAATGTATGTTTTGTAATGATAATCAAAATCTACAAAGTAAGTAACTAAAGTTAACGAGATGTAGTGGAGTAGAATCAGAAGTATTGGAAATTGGAAATAAGTAAAGTACAAACACCTCAAAATTGTACTTAAAGTGTTAGTTCACCTATTTTTTACATAAAGCTGTGTGAAATACTTGCCATTAAAACAGTGGTTAAAAATGTATTAATTGATTACCAGAGTCCCGTGGTCAGAGTTCTGGTCAGTTTCTAATGAATATTAAGTAGTTCCAATGGGGTGGGGGCCATTTGGCGTGGCCCAATCATTGAAAATAGATGAATCCACAAAACTAGCGTCATTTGTATTGTTGGCCTATTTCTACCATATAGAGTGAGGTTTCGTTCTGATCAGCTGACTGCATTTCACCTTGTTTTGGGGAAATACGTTGCAGCGGCGTAGTGATACTGGACACAAAAAATAGTACCATGTGACAGAAGGGTCAAAGTTGAACGAAAGTTGGTCTATTTGGTAGAAATAGGTCAACAATACAAATGACGCTAGTTTTGTGGATTCATCTATTTTGGGCCCCTGCCAAATTACCGGAACTACTTTATATTCATCTAAAACTGACCAGAACTCTGACCACGGGACTCTGGTAATGAATTAATACATTTGTAACCAATATTTTAATGGCAAGTATTTCACACAGCTTTATGTCAAAAATAGGTGAACTAACACTTTAAGTTACTTTACACACCACTGCCCAGGAGTTGAGGCAGGGGTGGGCGGGTGGGCACGAGTCTGGGGGCTGCTGCAGCTGTATGGGGACCCGGGGGTCTTTGGGCTTGGGGGTGGGGGTGGGGTGGTGCTGGTGGGTGTGGGTGTGTGCACCACACCGCGCTGCATGCAGCGGCACAGAAAATAATTAGGTTTATTTTCAAGTAATGGTCTGCTGCTCCAAGCAGCAGCCGTCGCCAAACGCATGCAAGGAAAAGAGAGAAGAAAAAAAAGAGAGAGAGAGAGAAGAAAACGCCAGTTTTATCGCTGCCACATAAAAGGGCCTCCCTCGCTGCCCTGCAAAATGGAGGGTCGTTAATGAAGCCGGTCTGGATGAAATGGGGTGAGGGTAGGGACATGGCAGACTGGGGCAGGGGGGTGGGGAGTGGGGTTGGTGGGTGGTGGCGTGGAGGTGTGGGTGGGGGGGTGACACATGGGCACAGGGGCGTCACAAGGGGGGGTAAGCGGGACTGAGTTACTAGGTCCCAAGGTGGAGGGGGGCCTTAATTATTTTATTCTTTAGCTATTGAAAATTAGCAGATCTATAAGCTCACAGCGCGGCTGCGAGCTTGTAGATCTGCTATTTTTGAAAAGTCGTGAAAATGTGTGCAAATCTATCTATATGTATTTTTGAAGCGAACATTTGTAACACAAATTTTTGCTTCTGGGGAGGTCCCTGGAACTAAATATTTCGAGATGGGGGTCCATGGCCAAATACGTATCATTTTGGGGGTCCTTCACATGAAAAGGTTTGAGCACCACTGACATAGAAACATTGGTTTTTCAAAAAACCTTGCACAGATTTTCACGATTTTTCAAAAATAGCAGATCTACAAGCTTGCAGCACGGCACTCTGTGCCGCGCTGTGAGCTTGTATATCAGCTATTGTTCAATAGTTAAAGCACAACATAATGGGTTAAACCCCCTCCCCCTATGAAGAACATTATGGGGGGCCCGCAGTGAATCCCAGAATTTGGTGCGACACCCCTGCATGGGCACACATGGCCCTGCCCAATCCAAAATGGCCCCAGCCTTTAAGGGCCATGCCTCCCTCCGTCGCCTCAGCTGTTCTGGATTACAGGCAGAAAGAAAGAAGCATAGGTTAAACATTAAGTGTCATGACATAATGGCCATATTTATATATTATTATAGTATGTGCTGGAGAGCCCACTTAAACGGCTAATGCACGACACGGGTAACTAGGGACGCACGCAAACCCTGCTGCACAATTAAGCACATTCTAAGCTCCACATCCACATGAACTCTGTGGAGTCCCTGCTCTGGGCATGCCATATAGGCAAACATTTGGTGAAAATAGGCAAACAATCGGTAAAAAGAAAAAGTTGAATATCTACAAGCTTGTACTGTGAGCTTGTCTGTCGGCTATTTTCGGCAAAGAGATTTGTGGTGTAGAGGGGTAAAATAGGTGGAGCGAGTATAGATCCTTGAGGGACACCACAAAACAAAGTACGTATGCAGGGTTTTACCCATTAAAACCAGGGAAGCAAATGTGTCATTTTAGATTTTATAGACATAATTATGTATAGCAGTGGCGTAAACTAAGTATATTATTTAGTACTGTAAAAGTACAATTTTGAAATATTTGTACTTTACTTGAGTATTTCTAATTTCCAATACTTTTACTCTTACTCATCTCAGATCAAAATATTGTACTTTTACTCCACTACATTTATTTGAGAACATTAGTTACTATTTACTTTGTAGATTT
Organism: Nannobrachium achirus; assembly: GCF_963921795.1. Taxonomy (NCBI): domain Eukaryota; kingdom Metazoa; phylum Chordata; class Actinopteri; order Myctophiformes; family Myctophidae; genus Nannobrachium; species Nannobrachium achirus. Next base: position 51,082,780 of record NC_137813.1, read on the forward strand.
GTATTATTATTACAAACGCTCCAACCCTATACATTTTGGCCATTTTGGCCACATTGCATCACGATGCGATGCATTGTGAGCTCCGGACCTTTACTTGTAAGTATTTCTACGTTCCAGTATTGATACTTTTACTTAAGTAAAACATTTGAGTACTTTTTTCCACCACTGAATGATTGATTGATTGAAGAATTTATTAGAGGTTTGCATAAGAGAGGTACAGTTTCATGACGGTAGTCAGAGCTGCCAACCCTCACGCAATGAGCGTGAGACTCACGCAAATGACCCTCTTCTCACGCTCTCACGCCACACATCGTATTTCTCACGCCGTCATATCACCAGCCGTCACAAAGTGGAAAACTGCGTCAACTCAAGTGTCACTGACTGAGACATCCACTTCGGCCGCGATTTGAGCAACAAAAAAGGGCTTAAAATACAGTAGCCTATCTGATTCTGAAGTAATGATTAGATGCGTCGCTGTGTGCGTGAGCGTCTGGTGTGAGGAACGCATCATTCTCTACAGTAAGATCGACAGGCGACAGGAGGATCTACTAGCCTACAACATTAATTCAACACGTCCAAAATGCCCATTGCTTACTAGCAGGCAGTTTAAATGAGGAGGGACTTTTGGATGGATGCGTGTGCAAAAAGAACAGATCTTCAAGCAAAAGACGTGTTACTTGCAGCTTAATGTAAACATTTATACATAATTTTCTCATCCTAGTAAAGCCAGATAAAAGTATCAAACTCCCTGTAAAATGCAACAGAATACAGGAAATAACATCTACTCTTTTAATTTTTTTCTGGGGGAGGACCCCCCCACCAAAATGATCCACAGTATAGGTATAACTACGTTTCTGCCTCAAAATTACATATTATTGAGGGTTAGATTTGGAGAATTAAATAACACCCACCCAGTGCAATATACTGTACCTGGTTGGTGTAATAGTGACTCCAAGGGTCGATAAAATTATAATAATATTAAACCTAAATTATTGTAATATTTGTTGAACATATAGGCCTATATATCATTTTTTTACATTTCTTTTGAGGCACCAAAGCCCCTCCCCCCCTCGCAAAAAAAGAAAAATCTCACTCTTAGGTTTTCCTGAAAGTTGGCAGCCCTGACGGTAGTACAGTTAGTCCAAGGTACAAGGTCAACTAAAATGATACGCCCAAGAAAGCCATGGCTAAAGCACGTATGCTGACGTATGCTGACAAGCACGTATGCTGACATACAGTAGACAGTGCCCAAATTTGGAGATGACTGGCATCACCGATACCCCCGCCATGGTAACAGCCGCATGCTGAAACAATGCCCAAATTTGGAGATGACTGCACCACTGATACGTTTGGGTTCTCCAACATTACTTCTGAGACTCCTACATTCAATCCCTCATATACTGTGCGCACCCCATAACCCAAACAGCACATACTTCGGAGCACACAATGGCAAGGACTAGAATAGCATTAAATGACAGAAAGATAGAACACAGTATTATGCAGAAGATATCAGGAAAACAGTGGTAAAAAAAAAAACACAATGCAAAAATAGCTGGTTTTTACAATAGAAAGGTCCAGGGGAGGTGAGGATAGGCTTTGTTTTCATTTACCAGTTGCGAGTAGCAGCCACCTCTAAGTGGCTTTTGATGATTTTTCATGATTTTCATGATAGCAACATAAGTTGTTCAGAAAACTCTTAATAAGGGGTTTTTATAAGATATTTGACCAATCTGCGAAGTAAATCGTTACCAAGACATTTCTTCACCAATGTATTTCTAAAGGTGTGTAATAATATGTACTAAAGGGTTGAAATTCAACTTCCAGGGGAAACTGCATAAAAACTTATTTGTGTTTGTGTTCCATTAACTTTACTATACTGGAAAAAAATACAAAAAATAAATATGCTTTAAGTAGCATGTGAGGGGTCAAACTAGTTTTTTTTTGCGCGAAAAAACATTCCTTGGGCTAAAAACAGACTCACAAAACGATGGTTAAGTGATGAGTCATCACTTTTCACCATTTTGTGGGGGTCATTTGTAGCCCACGGAATGTTTTTCGTGCAAAAAAAAAGAAGCTTGCAATGGATTAAGCATCATGAAAAACCCCTAGTTTGACCCCTCACATGGTACTTAAAGCATATTTATTTTCTGTGTTTTTTCCCCCTGATATAGTAAAGTTAATGGGACACAAACTTTCATCTTTTTTTTATGACGTTTCCCCCGGGAGTTGAATTTCAACCTTTTAGTATTATTATTACATACATTTAGAAACACATTGGTGAAGAAATTTCTTGGTAACGATTTAGTTTGCAGATTTTATTATGTTTCCCTTACTATCTTGGGATTTAGAACAGTGGTTCTAAGGGAGCAAGTTTACTATGAAAACCGTCACACCGTATGTACAGTATGTACCGGTATACGTGTAACGTCTGACACTGTGGTTCCCAGTTTAGTTTACAGTTTAGGCATTTAGCAGACGCTTTTAATCCAAAGCGACTTACAATAAGCAGATAATACATCACTATAATAAACAAGATAATATGTCAGAACATCAACAACAATATAACAAATGCATATGAATATCAATCTAGAAAAAACAATATAATCGGTAAAGAAAAAAGAAAGGTACTAAAAAACCTAAAAACAAATGCTAACTAGCTTCATGTATGGTCATTGAGTGAGTGTTTCAGTAGTGCTATGGGTTTAGGTGGCGAAAGTTAGCGAGTGAGTCCGTGCGACAGGGAGTTTATTCCACATCCCCTGACACATCACTGTGACATCACAGGTGACATCGCAGTGATGTCAGATACTCAGAGCAGGGATCTCCATATATAGGCATAAACAGGTGACATGTCAGATACTCAGATCTCCATCTGGCACGTTTGCTAACATGCCAAGTTTAGCTGCACTTGAGGGGAATAGAATGTAGTGGGGGGGGGGAATAGAATGTACTTCTTCAAATAAATGTATCATGCCTGTTGCTAAGGTATGGCAACATGCCTTCGCTCGCGTGCAAGACGCGTGCAAGACACCAGTCATGTTGCCATACCTTCGCTTTTTTCTGAACGGACGCCACTGAGAATCAGCCTCAGGTCTTAAAGGGTTAAGTGGTTATCCACCTCTGATAAACATCTCTCCTCCCAGACAGTTGTTACAGCATACATGACACACCATCCTGGATCCGTGGTCCACTGTGCGCTTTATTAAGTGACACACACACAGAAATTAAACACAAACAAACATTACGAGCACAAGCTGTTCGCTCACACATTAACACATGTTCGTTCTCCAGAACAGCAAACATGTTTTTTTGGGGGGGAGAGCCGTCCTGACTTTTGTTTATCCTCATCACTCAGTCTGCTGGTTCTGAGCTCAGCTCTGGGCGGCCCTCGGCCAGCTCTAAGACAATCCAATCCACCGCAGCCCAGCCCAGCCCAGCCCAGCCCAGCCCGGCACAGCCCGGCCCAGCCCAGCGGCCATCCCATACCAGCCAAGCCAAGCCCCAGCCAGAGCAAGAGAGAGAGAGAGAGAGAGAGAGAGAGAGAGAGAGAGAGAGAGCAGCTAGGGCCTGCTGGCTTTTACTGGGCAGATTAAGTCATGCATTTTGGGGTCCGGGAGACCTCTTTTTTTCTGGGGGGGGGGGGGGGGGGGGGGATTTATACTTTGTCGGAGCGCGGCGCGGCTGAGGCACGTCGTGAGCTTGTATATCTGCTATTCTCACCGGCGCGACATGGGAGCATGAATAAGGCATTAGTCATGCCTTTGGGGTCCGGGACCCAGCGATCATCCAAAGCCACCACCACCAGTGATCTAACCCAACCAGTGAGGGTGGGGGCGTGGGGGGGGGGAGAGAAAGAGAGCTCCGCTAGCGTTCGTAAATCACATCATTCCACATCAAACAGGCGGTTCCAACCCAGGGAAAACAAGGCCTCTCCGGGGGGGAGGGGAGGGGAGGGGGGGGGGGGGGGGGGCATTGCCACTACGGGCTCGCCTTACGCCCCTTGGCCAGGCAACGTTGTTCTTGAAAACACATATAAGTCATATTTACATGTGTGCTTTTGTAATAAAAAAAAATCGGGCAGTGGTAACAGCGGGAGATGGATGGGTAGGAGATGGAGGTAATGGCTTTGGATCGCAGCGCAGCGAGCTGGAGTTCACGGTCCGTGTGAGCGGCTACAGCGAGGCGGCTTGGGCGCCAGGTCACGTGCACACATAGACATCAAAGGGGGCTCGAGCCCCTGCCCTTTTTTTATCCGTCTGTAAAAAGTGCCCTCTCCAGACCACGAATGCCGTTTTTACTACGGTGAAAGAAATTGATTATACTTAGTTCAGTGTGGTATCACGCACCGAAAATAGCCGACCTCCAAGCTCACAACGCGGCGTGCTACAACTCGTTGTGAGCTTGGAGGTATTTCGATATTTCCACCCAAAAGGCCCTTTTTGAAATGTCAGCCCCTGCCTCTCTAAACATTCTCTGCACGTCCCTGCTGGACGCGCTCCGCCCCGGCAGGTCTATGGGTTTTGGGTGGGTTCCCTTGGTCTCTGCACCTCCATGAGAAATAAGGCGCCGCGGAGCTAAGTTCTACCTCTCTCTGTCAGGCTTTTTGGGTGGCTGTCCAACAGACAAACCTTAATCACCTCTCCTGGCAGTTGACCCACTTCTTACAGTGCCTCCGACTTCTGTGGAAGCCATATAGGCATATTATCCGACATATCCATTAAGCACGCATTAATCCCAACTCGTTGTATTCCCGGGGGCATAGGATTACCAGAGAAGCCCGGGGAAATAAGGACCAGATATATATATATACCGGTATATATATTTGTAAAAGGGGGGGGGGGGGGGGTTAGACGTCGAGGGAGGGCCCACGCAACACATGACTGACCTCTGAAAAACGTACACCACGCACGTACGCTATAGTTACTGTACGCGCACGCACGTGCAGTCACACGGGAGAGAGAGAGAGAGAAAGACACATTACAGCAGCTACAGTCAGGCACATGCACACATAGACATCAAAGGGGGCTTGAGCCCCTGCCCTTTTATCCGAAAAAAGTGCCCTCTCCACACCATGAATGCAGTTTTTACTATGGTGAAAGAAAAGCAAATGCCCTCTTTTCCATGCCATACCGGTACCTGAAGGCAGCATTCAAGATAATTGCCTTGTCCAAACTCTCCTGAACTTGAATGCAGCGTCTTATCTTGAAAGAATTGCCCTCTATGTGTAGAAATCCATGCCATTACGCCACATCTCCAGTATGGACCCTATTCACGCCACGCCCACTCTTTCTCTTTCACAATTTCTCAGCAACTTCCTGGTGCTGACGTCAGCTTTGAAGGGTAAACTCTGCTAAAAGCCCATAGAGTTAACCCAGAAATCACTGGACTTAAAGCCTTTTACCTTTCAGCCCTTTTTGTGCCTTTTACTATCTTGTGTTCTTGATCATCACTGTGTTCAGCGTGGTTTCACACACCGAAAATAGCCGACCTGCGACGCGTCGTGAGCTTGGAGGTCGGCTATTTTCAGTGCTTCCAACAAAAGGTCCTGTTGGAAATCCCAGCCCCCTGCCTCTCTAACATTCTCTGCACGTCCCTGGCTACAGTACGACAGTAATGCTGCGGCGAGAAGAACCCACACTATACCTTGCCCACAAGCCACTTAGCCACTCCGGCACTCGGCAGCGGGGGTGAAGTCAGTGCTTGGCACGGCGCGTCGCAGAGTGACTGTTTTGGGTACCTGAGCTTTCAGGAGCTGACAGGCTCAGAGGAGTACAGCCGGCTCCAGCACCTCAGCAACTCTCATGGTCCCCCCCTCGCCCCCCCCCCCCCCTTACCCCCCCCCCCCCCCCCCGCCTTCAAAATGCCTTCCACCTCTTCCCACTTTCCACTAAAAACTGCACCAAATAATACCAAGCGGAGAGCGCGTAGGGTCACCGTCACACACGTGACGGCGCTCACAATGCCTCGCATTGTCCGAGCGAAATGGGCAGGTAATGTGGGGGCTGGCGAATTACAAAGCCCGGAGGCCGACCCATAAGGTGGGTGATGTTATTCAGCCAGCGGTTCCCCGCACCTACCCGCCCCACCGCCATCCCAAAACCCGCCCCGCCGCCCCCTCATTCTCCTTGAAATATTCGGCAGCAGCGCGGCTCCGAAGGAGGCATATCCCAGCTGTCCCGGAGCTGCCTCTGGGGCTAATGGCGGGACGATTAGTATTCATGAAGCATCCTTCTCTCTTCCAGCTTGTTTGTTCTCTCCGCTCTGTTCTCACCATAAATTGACCCCCCACACCCCCCCGCCCCCTTACCCACAAGACCCCCCCCCCCCCCCCACACACACACACACACACACACACACCCCCGGAACGTCGACTTACAATGGCTTAACTACCTTGTTGTTTTTGAGTGTATGTGTGTGTGTGTTCGCGCGCACTCGTGTGCGTGCGTTCGTATAGACATGTGCCCGTACATGTGGTCACGTATGTACATGTAGGTATGTGGCGGCCATGTGTGTGTGTGTGTGTGTGTGTGTGTGTGTGTGTGTGTGTGTGTGTGTGTGTGTGTGTGTGTGTGTGTGTGTGTGTGTGTGTGTGTGTGTGTGTGTGTGTGCGTGCGTGCGTGCATGTGTGTTTTCACGTTTGGAGCAGCACTATTAACATGTTGCCCACAGAGTCTTTGCAGCTTACAACACGGAGTTTCCATTATAACTTCCTGACCTTTTGACGCTTATTCTTTCTGTAGTTTTACAGGAAAGTTTTTTGGGAGCCGAACTTTTTTTTGGGGGGGGGGGGGGGGTTCTGCTCTTGTCAAATCCGTGACCTTTTCCGTATTTCAAGTAAGGACACGCCTACTGTGGTCATTCGCTGCCACGCTGAAAGGGAGCCGTGCCTTGGGGATTTTTCGATTCCCGTGCGCCGGCCGCGGGGTCTTGCGACCGCAACAGAAAGTGCTGCACGTATACGTGTGGGTGTAAAGGACGCTGAGGTCCAAAAGCAGGGGTGTCACACCAAATTCTGGGCCCTGGGGGTACAAGGATTCACTCACATTTTGTGCTTTAACCTATTGAAAAATAGCAGATATACAAGCTCACAGCGCGGCACCGAGTGCCGCGCTGTGAGCTTGTAGATCTGCTATTTTTGAAAGATTGTGAAAAAAGCCTTTGAATATTTCAAGTCCTTCTAAGGTTTTTTTTTTTTCAAAAATTATATCTATTTGGCCACGGACCCCCATCTCAAAACATTCAGTTCCAGGGACCCCCCAGAAGCAAAATTTTAGCTACAGATTAAAAAAATACATATATTCAAAAAATGTGCACACATTTTCACGACTTTTCAAAAGCTAAAGTATAACATACTAGGGCCCCTCCACCTTGGGCCCTAGTAACTCAGTCCCACTCCCCCCCCCCCCCCCCCCTACCCTTGTGCCGCCCCTGTCCAAAAAACCCTATAAGAAACCCCTCTCTCTGATTATGCTGCCGTAAAGGAAGGAATGATATCGTCCCCAGCGCGAGGGGGACGTCCCTGCCGAGCACCGCGGTCCATGGGAAAGGAGAAGCACTGCAGAGTGCAGACCACAGCAAACTGAAGCAGCGCCAGTCATAATCATCAGGGCTGGAAAGTAACTAAGTACTAGTACTCAGTGCTGTTTCCTCTGGCGGAAACCTCTTATGTCCATATCGTTGTTGTCGGGTGGAAACCTTGTATGTCCGAAACCTTCCTTTTTTTGTTATTATTTTTAAAAATGATGTAAAACTGTGGAAATAGCTAGCCATAAATTATAACTGCTTGTAGAGTGCTTTTACTTTGGGCCGTTTTCTCTGTACAAGCGTTATAACGACGAGAGATAGAGCATGCCCGGTGAGGCCGGTTTTCCCTCTAACTCATACATGGGCAACTGGCGGCCCGTGGGCCACATGCGGCCCCCACCTTCACTCCCCGCAGGTTAATCCCGGAATACTGATATATTATTGATTTCAGCTGTTACAATTCCAAACATGACCTGCTTTACTTCTGTCAGTCTATATTAGTAGCTTAACACCTTCTAAGCCAAGGGGGGCCCCTTAATGTTAAAACCGTACTATATCGCACATCCCCCCAGGGACTCTCAGCCACGTCGTACATTCCCGGACTTTGTCTTTAAAACCGGAATAAAAGCTTTTGATCCGAAAATCGGCGATCGTCTAACCTTCCCTAGTCACCACTCGTGCACTGATAGCTCATGCAGACCGTGCATGAAGCAGAGGTGACGTCAGCGCCTCTCCTTCTCCAAGGCACCTTCCACCCATCCGTTTACTGTCTACACACTCGAGCTCCTCCTGCAGCCATGCTTGGGGCTATGCTAGCGAAACTTTTCAGTTCTGTTCTTCAGTCACACATGGACTATTTGCGGGGACATTTACGTGAAAGGATCGCGCACGCGAAACGCACGGGGACATCGACGATCGGCCAAAACCCCCATTCTATCCCAACGGAGATCGAGAAAATCATGGTGAGTTACTGGCCTGGGGGGGGGAAAAAAAAGAAAAAACAGCGGCGCTGTTCAAGATGGAGGGGCTGCGGGGTCATGTTTATAAACATAATATTATGTCTCAGATCACAATACAATAATAGAAATTTCACGGCTAATCTACCAACCACCATTCTATTTCGGACTGCAACGTGTTAATGCTACTAAAGTAGTATTAAAATGTATTTTTTTATGTCCAATGTATTTGTATTTAGGTTCATAAAGTTAACATGAGTATATAACTAAATGCGTTTGAAATTAAATCAAAATGTTACATTTCAGGATTCCAATTAAGAAATAACAAAAAATAATTCAGGATTCCAATTCAAAAGAAGCAAAAATAGCCGATCTACAAGCTCAAAACGCATCGCGCTGCGATGCGTTTTGAGCTTGTAGATCTGCTATTTTTGCTTCTATTGTATGCAATACTAGGATGACAAATGTGGCCCTCTGGAGGGAAGGTGGAAATATAGTGGCCCTCACCATCATCAAAGTTGCCCACCCCTGCTCTAACTGCTCGAAATGCAAAATGCAAAGGTGCTCACCTCATTGCGCCAAAGGTTCTTCTCTTACGTTCAGAGCCTCCTTTGGATGTGTTAGTCCATATTTCTCCAATAAAGAAGTGTTTACTAAATCTTGCCTCGGAATCTCTTTGCTTTCCTCGTTTACCTCAATGCGTAGACTGAAAATGGCCGACCATATCACGTGACGATGATCCCCTTCCCCATTCGCTCATACTAGGACATGGCGTATTGTAGGCGGAAGTATTCGACGTTTTGTAGTCATGTCCTAGATTTAGTAAACACTTCTTTATTGGAGAAATATGGACTAACACATCCAAAGGAGGCTCCGTACGTGAGAGAACCTTTTTCGGAATGAGGTGAGCACCTTGTATTTTGCATTTGAGCATGTTTCGAGCAGTTAGAGGGAAAACCGGCCTCACCGGGCATACTCTCTCTCTCTCGTTATAACGCTTGTACAGAGAAAACGGCCCAAAGTAAAAGCACTCTACAAGCAGTTATAATTTATGGCTAGGAAATAGCCAATCTACAAGCACACAACGCATCGTTTGTTGATCTGCTATTTTCACTACTTTTATGTGACACTTGTATGATGAAGTATAGGGCTTTCATTTATCAAAAATAAAACGTGCAAATTTGAAATTCTGCCCGACGGTGGCGATATTTTAACTTTTCGTGTTTTTTTCCGTGAATCAGCTTCCTACTTGATCACAGCGTCACACAAAGGCATCGGCAGCAGCAGATCTGCAAGCTTGCTTCCCGCCGCGCTTCTAGCTTGTAGATCTGCTACTTTTTTTTGATGCTTTTGAATTCGAATCCTGAAAAGAGTAACAGTTTTGGACATATGAGGTTTCCACCCCCAAGTACTTTACTTGAGTATTTCCATTTTCCAATGCTTTACACTGGAAATATTGCTGGAACTTTGTACTACAATTACATTTATTTGACAGCTTTAGTTACAGTACCATACAGTAGTTAAATCCTCGATGTTGCATAGTTAATAGTACAATTATTAATCAAAATCTAAAGCATAAGGTCGAAGTATAAAATAGGTTTAAGTATATGTTGAGGCTGATGCTTTTGTACTTTGACTTAAAGTTATACTATGTAACTTTTTTTATAAAACATATCTTAAAATTGTCCTAACTATTAAATCGCTAAAGTTTTAGAACCCCCACTCTGTTAATTTCAGCTCCCAAAGCCTTTTCTTTATATGTGTTCTACTGAGCCCTGGTGGCCGTGACCGGGGCTGTTTTTCCCGGCAAAATTACGTCATATGCATCATTCTGTACACGTGTCTCCCTACCGGCCAATCAAAGCCCAGATCATACACTGCTGAGCTCTTCAGGAAGTACACTGCAGTGTTTACACTGGGCTAGGAGTTTAGCATGTAACTCCCCAACCGAGGCTCGTAGAGGGACACGAAAGACCTCTATGGATAGGTCTCGGCGAGGCAAGGCGGACGCGGTGGTCCGAATGCCTCGTCCGCGGCGAAAAACGGCCGAAAAAAGCAGACGCGACCGCGGTTTGCTCTACTGCTACTGACCACTAGTTGAGCAACTTACACAGTATAGCTTTAAGAAAGCTTTCATTTTTCCACTTGAGGTATTGCATTACTACTACTATTACCATTACTACTCTACTACTTAATCAGAATACACCTCCCGCCCACTGTCTGAACTACAGTATGCTGCAATGAAGGTGTCACGGTCCCCGACACGTGACACGGTCCCTGATGTGAGCGGGGGGAACGTCCCTGCAGATCCTCAAAGGAAAGCGACAGACCACAGCGGCCGACTGAAGCGCGGCCAGCGGTAATAATAACCATCAGATCAGCGCCTGATTGACAGGACAGTCCGCCATGCGTGTTGTGACGCAAGGCCAAGAGCAGCAGCTTCCACCTTTAAACCCATTTAGCCTGGAATTATTTAATGATTTAACTATTGAAAAATAGCAGATCTACAAGCTCGCAGCGCGGCACCGAGTGCCGCGCTGCGAGCTTGTAGATCTGCTATTTTTTAAAAGTCAAAGAAATGTGTGCGAATCTTTGAATGCCGGTATATGTATTTTTAAAAGCGAACATTTGTAACTCAAATATTGCTTCTGGCGGGTCCCTGGAACTATATGTTTTAAGATGGGGGTCCGTGGCCAAATACATGTCATTTTGGGGGTCCTTGACATGACATAGTTTGAGCACCACTGACATAGAAACATAGGTTTCTCAAAATAACCTTAGAAGGATTCAGAAGACACTTATAGAATCGGGTAAAAAATCTAATTTTCACAATGTTTTCAAAAATAGCAGATCTACAAGCTCGCAGCGCGGCACTCGGTGCCGCGCTGTGAGCTTGTATATCTGCTATTTTTCTATAGTTAAAGCATAAAATAATAATACGCAATAATGCATACCCGGTCTAAATTTGTTAAACAGCTGTGATGGAATGGAAAGCGGGGTGTACATTAAATCACTCCAGTCGGCCGTGAGAAATGAAAGAGAGAAGTGAAAGTGCGCACACACGCACACGCACACACACACACACACACACACACGCACACACACACACACACACACACACGCGCGCACACACACACACACACACACAGACACACACACAGTGTGCGGTGTGTATCTGGTCCAAGCCGCAGCGAGTGGTGATGTCAAAGCTAGCAGCTCTTATGAACATGCATGTCTTGGACCGCGCGGCGGAGCGGCGTCGATTCCTATGAAACATGACTTGCATGCTGACAGCAGAACAATCAGAGCAGTGGTGGTGGGGGGAAAACCCTGGGCCTACAGTGTGCATTACCTGCCACCGCCGTGTGGTGGATAAATCGCTCCACGAGTCCAGTACTACAGTCAAGGGGGTTCCAGAGGGGTGTCCCCAGCAGAAGTAGTCAATATACCATCACAAATATACAGTAACGTTGGTGATTCAAAAGATTTGCAGATCTGCAACACTTTGGAACATTTTGAATAGTTTTGAATTTTTCTTTTTTTAACTCAAACCTTCTCTTCTAGGGGTCCCCGGCTAGGGCTGTCACAATTATTACATAATCGTCTAATCGTGATTTTTGGACATAATCGCGATTATTTTTCATAATCGTCATAATCGTTTCCATGTTGAAAAATGTTCCATGTATCCATGTTCTTTTTTAAGTATAAAGTTGTCAAATATGTCAGTAATTATGTGTCATATCTACCATGCGCAACTTAAAAGCAGAAATGTAATTGTCAACGACAAAAACACAATTAAATCGTTAATCGCAATTGGTTGAGTGACAAATAATCGTCATGTAAAATGTCATAATCGTGACAGCCTTATCCCCGGCACAAAAACTTTTCAGCCAAATACATGTCAATTTGGGGGTCCCTGACTATTGAATACAGATGTGCCTTGAGATTGTGGCTTGCCCTTTGGTGTGTCTAGCCTGGGCCAGGGCACCGTGGGTGCACAACAAGTTTGAGAAGCACTGCTTTGGACTGATAGCAGAGCAACACCCATGATCATGTTTGAACCCAACATATAGTCCGTTCCAAAGACAAATGTGAGTCACTGGGCTGCTAAAAACATATTATGAATCTGATCACTAATTCCAAGTGTTTTTTTTCTTTTTTTCTTTCTTCCTTTTATTGCTTTCGTGGAAGGCAATGGAAGGAAATGGATGCAGAACAGATGGAAAAGCGTTCTCTCCTCTCAACTACATTCTAAAAAAAAAACAGAGAGCGAGAGAGAGAAAGAGCCCTAATTGGTATTCTTGGACACTGCGTGTTAGTTACTGCATGTGTGAACATTATACATCGCTCTGTGCCTGTCCTGGCCGCCGGCAGCAGCGACACTAGCCCTGGCAGCGCCGAGCAGTGCCGCTTGTCCCTGGCTCGGAACCGTGGGACCCGAGAAGCCATAAACCCCTTAAGAGCAGGCCTCCGGGTCCTTTTTGTCACCTGGTGAACCCTGGTGCGTTGCGAGTCCCCGTCCCACCAATAGCACGGCGCTTGTGTAGCGGCGTATACGCAGAGCGCTGAGGGAAAAAAACGCCGGCAACGCCGGCCAAGCGAAAAAAGGGCTAGTACTTTTCCAAACGCCATAATTCTCGAATGCTTATGTGGAACCAAAGTCTCACACCGGGTATCAACTTGCACTTTCCAGCTCCCTATAATTGAACAAATTGCTTTGAATCAGATTTACTCGCATGGTCTGGTCTTTGTTATAGTGGTTCAGAGTGATTACGGGATCATGACTGAGCCCTGCATCAAATGATGACAAACTACATGGATTCTACTAGTAATGCTTGGTCCCCTTGGAGGACCCAGCCCCATTACAGTTCCAGGGGCCGGCCCTCCTTCCCTGATCACTTGTACAGTACTAGGTCGGGATGGATGGATGCTCAAGAAGCCTCACGCCCAGGGACGTGCTGGCCATTGGGAAAAGCGGGACAACTCCCGAATGGCCGGTTCATTCCCGGCCGGTGAAAAGATTAAAATAAAATGTCGGCCTTTGTTCCATTTTGGGGGCTGGGTGGCAAACAAAGTAAATCGTCACTGTCGGGCAGAAACCTTGTATCTCCAAGTTTCAAATTTGTACATTTTTTCATAAAGCAAAGCCCTAGCTGCTTCATCATAGAAGGCCGTCGCACAAAAGTAGTGAAAACAGCAGATCTACAAGCACACAACGCCTCGCAACGCGAGGCGTTGTGTGCTTGTAGATCTGCTGTTTTCACTAGTTTAAATTATTTTTAAAATGATAAATACAAAACAAACGTTTTGGACATACAAGGTTTCCACCCGACAACGACGAAATATAACTCATGTAATTGGCCCACGTGCTTGTCACTTTGTCACAAATCTTTGAGTAGCAGCAGCGCTATCTCTCTCTATAGCGCACAATGAGGGCCTCTCCAACTCTTTTTCCCGGGCTGAATCAGGGGCCCAGCATGTCCCTGCTCACGCCTGATGTATACGTATACTGGGGGAAAAAAATCCCATCTACAAGCTCAAAATGTGTTGCGATACAACGTGTCGTGAGCTTGTAGACGGGCTATTTTCTGTCCAACCAATTATAAAGGCATTTTCACACTGATGCGCCCAGTGATTGATCTTCAGTGAGAGGTGAACGATCAGACAGGGGGATGAGAGCAATCTGACAGTCCATGGGCCATACGAGATGTCGGTATCCGAAAGGTGGCAAAGGTTACCATGACTATGGTTTAGTGATGAAAAGTGATATGAGTCATCACTTTTCACACTTTTGTGGGGGCCGTTTTAGCCTATGGAATGTTTTTCGTGCAAAACAGATGCTTGCAATGGATTCAGAATCATGAAAAACCCCTAGTTAGACCCCTCATATGCTACTTAACACCTTCTAAGCCTGGCCGTACTCCCTCGGACTTCCTACTTGGTCCAATCAGCCACACGTCTATTCCCGGACTTTTGATATAAATGATAATAATCCAAAAAAAAAACATCGGCCATTCTTCTCTGTGTCATTTTGGAGCCATCTGAAACGGTTAATATCCTCTCTCAATCATTTTCTGGGACTGGGTGTGATGCTCGTAGTATCCAGCAGGCCGCGCCGTTGACTCACATTCTGGATGGATGGGTGGCTAGGAGTGGCCTCCTACTCTCCACGTTGTTGAAACTCGACAAGAAGGACACACAACATGGCTGCTCTTTGTCTCTGTTCGTGGATCGCGGTCTCAATCATGTTCGGGCGCCGCTTCTCTATCGCTCCTTTCCCTGCTTCGCCGCACGTAAACGAATGGAATTGATCTCCCCTCCGCCTCGCCAAAGTAAGATCGCCGACCTCTGCAGGATGAATATACACGCTGTATCGAGCACTCCATTACGTGTTGTTATCATGTGGGCTTTGTTTTTTTAAAACATGTTTGTAAATAAATGGCTTATTTCTTCGGCGCTACCTCTGTTCAGAGGGTTCTGCTTGCAAGGTGTTAAAGCAGATTCATTTTTTGCTTTTTTTTTTGTACAGTAAAGTTTATGAGACACCAACTCTAGTGGCTGATAACACCAATTTAGCTGTGTCTCAGAAAGGGTTATCATACCAAAATATAATCCACAAATATAGAGCTTTTCAAAAATGCATGGTAACCTTTGCCACCTTTCGGATACCGACACCTCGTATGGCCCATGGACTATGACAGGCATAATAGCTACAAGAGTTGAACTGTATTGAACTATTTTATTGTATTTTTTTAACTAATTGATTCACACGAGCAGCGTTGTTGCTTACACAGTGTTTACGCAGACGTGGAGTCACTCCCAGAGTGAGAAGTCCTTTAACCACTCTATACTTGTATCTTTTCTGTTTATTGTAATTGTGGGAGAAAGCTTTCGCTGAAAATAGCCTCGTCGATCTTCTATTTTCTACAAACGCTTTCCCCACAATACGGATGCTGGGGTTTAAGTGGTTAAATCTAGTGTTACGGCTGCATACCATTTTGATGGAAGGAGCACTTACCGTAACTACCTGCAGTGATGAATGTGTGAAAAAAAACCGGTTTCAGCGTTCACTAAGCTCCGTTACTCTGTCAGGTACTTACGACGATGATGAAGTTTCCATAAGTAGGATTTGTGGAAAAAGGTCTTGGAACAGGCTCTTAGAATCTGTATGTAAATTGAATCATATGGAACTTTAAGGCAGGTCAGAAAACATAAGTGTGATCAAAAAAGTAGCATTTTCCTTGACTCCTTCCAAGGGCCCTAGAAGACTTCTTTACTAAACAGAATTGAACCATCCCATCCACTCACCCATGCAACACGCACGCACGCATGCATGCACACACACACACAAACGCACGCATCACGCAACACGCACGCACGCACGCACGCACGCACGCATGCAAGTGCATGTATGCATGCATGCACACACACATTGAAATTACTTATTTTAATCCTCTAATTTACTGACAATGCATTGGGCACTAAAGTTAAATCTTTCAAAAACTAAAAATTAATTCAAATTAAAAGACTCAAGCATGCATGTCCACTGTACGGTGGAACTTTAAATCGTGAATCAAGTTTCTAGGTTAAAGTATGAAGGAACAGTGAGGTGCCCAAAGTTTTGTACGTTTTAAAATTAAATATCTAAAAAACTACAAAACATTTCAAAGTAAAAAGTCCAAGCATGTGTGTCCACAGTAAGATGAATTATAAAAAGTGTAAATGTAGTTTCTAGGTGAAAGTGAAAATCTGAGGTACCAAAATCTGCAAATGACTCCCATTATAATTTTCGGAGGCTATTTATGAAATTATAAAACATTTCAAAGATTCATGTTCAAGTACATATTGTTCACAGACCACAGTAAGCTGAACATTTTAAAGTTTGAATGGGGTTTCTACTTGTAAGTATGTAGGACTAGTAGCGTGCCAACGTTTTTATTTAAATTGCCATTGCCAATGCATTGGATGCTTAGAGTTAAATATTTAAAAAACTACAAATTATTCCCAAGTAAAAGACCTAAGCTGAACATTTTAAAGCTTTAATGGGGATTCTAGGTAGCATACCAAAATCTGCCCCATTAGTCCCCTCAGAAGTCTAGAAGTTAAATCGTCGATGGATCAGTCTAGGTCTGGTGTGTTACTTCATTTCAAGCTGCCGTGGATACGGTGTTATACTCTTTTTCCACCTGTCATACTACACAATCAGCAGGACATCGCGGGGAGTTGAACCCCGTCCTAGTAAGCCAGGAGTGCCATACCTGTGTCTTTTGCATTTTGAGATATATAGGTAGAATGGCTCAGTGAATTGTCGGTAGCAACATGTGTTTTACTCGTTTCAACCCGTCATAGATCAATCTATAGTCTGGTGTGTTACTCCAGTACAACCTGTCATGGATCAGTCTATCGCCTGGTGTTTTAGTGTGTTTCAAACTGTTGTGGAACAATCTTATTATTTGGCCTTTTTCTTTGAAATGCCAGCAATTTTAAAGCCATTAGCAACTTCATCAACATTCAACATTATAGGCATGCGATATTTCATGCAAAGATCAACTCACAGTTTACAAATTGAGCCAAATGGACATGAGTGTCTGTACTGTGTACTAGGTTTAAGAAGGC
Organism: Nannobrachium achirus; assembly: GCF_963921795.1. Classification (NCBI taxonomy): domain Eukaryota; kingdom Metazoa; phylum Chordata; class Actinopteri; order Myctophiformes; family Myctophidae; genus Nannobrachium; species Nannobrachium achirus. The sequence goes on from NC_137813.1 coordinate 51,099,876, forward strand.
TTGTTCCAAATCATCTCTGTTCAAAACTTTTACTTTGCAGGATTCAAATTCTAAAATGGCAAAAGTATCAGATCCGCAAGCAGCGCAAAGCGACACATTTTGAGCTTGCACTGTAGTATGATCAAGTAGGGCGCTCATTTACGAAAAGTGCCCGACAGAGACGATATCGTCGTTGTCGGGTGGAAACCTCGTACCTCCAAGTTTCAAATGTGTACGTTCTTTCGCAAGGTAAAGCCCTGCTTCATCATACAAGGCCGTTGCACAAAAGTAGTGAAAACAGCAGATCTACAAGCACACAACGCCTCGCACCGCGAGGCGTTGTGTGCTTGTAGATCGGCTGTTTTCACTAGTTTAAATCATTTTTAAAATGAGAAATGCAAAACGAACGGTTTTGGACATACAAGGTTTTCACCCGACAACGACGATATATAGGTCAAATGAACATTCTATCTCAAGAATCAGCACTTTTCTTTGGTCTTGACTGACAAAGACCCACATCCCACATAACCTCCATATGAGGGGTGTTGTGGATATTGGAATATATAGATCATATCGTTTGTAGAATTAAAGCATTCAGGCATCACATGTCAGTGTTTTTACAGGTACGTATGAGTTGTTGAAACCTCTCTGGCAGCTCCAGCTATACCAGCTCCACAATACCTGTCCTGAAGTATTGTACAGTACACAGACAACAGACAGACAATGCTTTGCAATACTACTTTTTTCCACACACACAAACACAGCTAAAGGTGGCCTTTAGCTCAGTAAGTAGAGCAAGGTCATGAGTTCGATCCTAGTCACCACCAAGTCAGCGCATGAGTAGCACGGCTCATGTGCTGCAAGTCATGCGTTGAGAACTGGGACCTGATGGTAGGTGTTGCGCTCCACCTCAGCTTTCCATCTCCCAGGGGTCCTGTCAGGGACGTGCTGGCCATTGGCCATCGGCTGTTTTCATTAGTTTAAATCATTTTTAAAATGATAAATACAAAACAAACGGTTTGGACATACAAGGTTTCCACCTGACAACGACGAAATATAACTCAAAAAAGAAAAAAAAAAAGAAAAAAAAAATGAGGGCCTCTCCAACTCTTTTTCCCGGGCTGAATCAGGGGCCCAGCACGTCCCTGGGTCCTGCGCATTGTAACGGGGATAGACTCCAAGCCTCTGGCTGATACCAACAATAAGCCTCTCTGACCCACTACTTAGACAGTATAAGGGCCATTTTCGTTGTGAGCTTGGAGGTCGGCTATTTTCAATATTTTTACCAAAAGGCCCTTTTAGAGATTATAGTTTGTACATCTTGCAGATCTGCAAGCATCACAAGCTTGTGATGTTGTAGATCTGCTATTTCTGGTGCACGACACTACTAGGTATATCAGGCATAATCCTAACTTAACCCAAGCCCCTTATAAACCTAACCTTTGACCCCGAACTGAATCTTTTCATAATTGTAGATACATAAACTCTACAATTATCTGTCATGGAGCCAAACATGATCCGTAAAAGAAAAGAAATGAAAAAAGAAAAGTAAAAAAACATGATACTGTATATTTCAAGTATGTGAAGAGAAAAATACTTCACCGTGAGCCAAAGAAACACAAGAAGGATGGCCTTAATCTCAGGGTATTACTGTCAATGACAAAACTCCAGCATCTCTACCCTTATGGATCTCATTTCATGAGGATCCTTTTGCAGATCCCGATGCTTGTATTATATATTTTCTTTTCATTCCTCTTTCTTTGCCCCTGCCATAGTTTTGGCAAGACGGTGGATAGTCATCGAAGCATGGAAGCAAATGCAGCGTGAAGTCTGACTGTATCGATGTTTTCCACATTGTTATTTTTCTGTCAAGTCCACCACTTTGTAAGATATCGTCGTTGTCGGGTGGAAACCTCGTATCTCCAAGTTTCAAATGTGTACGTTTTTTCACAAAGTAAAGCCCTGCTTCATCATAAAAGGCTGTCGCACAAAAGTAGTGAAAACAGCAGATCTACAAGCTCACAACGCCTCGCGGTGCGAGGCGTTGTGTGCTTGTAGATCGGCTGTTTTCACTAGTTAAAATGATATGAAAAAGGAACGTTTTGGACACACAAGGTTTTCACCCGACAACGACGATATGTGGAGAGACTCCCCTGCCTTTTTGTATCATGCGCGCCGCATCCTCCAACAATCCATCCTCTGCCACAGCAGGGACGTGCAGAGAATGTTAGAGAGGCAGGGTCTGACATTTCTAAAAGGGCCTTTTGGTGAGAATATCGAAAATAGCAGGCCTCCAAGCTCACAGCGCGCCGCAGTTGTTGCTTGGAGGTCGGCTATTTTCGGTGCTACACTGAATTAAGTATAATCAAGATAATACTGGAGATGTGGTGTCATTTGGATTCCTACGCAGAGAGGGCAATTCTTTCAACATAAGACGCTGTATTCAAGTTCAGGAGAGTTTGGACAAGGCAATTCTGTTGAATGTTGCCTTCGGGTATGGCATGAAAAGTAGGGCGTTCACAAATAGTGATTTTTAGTAAGCAAATTATTCAACCTGAAAGTATTTGAATAGTCGGGTATTCGACGGGTGAAATATCATATTTTTGGAATCTAATAAATCATTAAAATGCGCCTTTGCAAGCCTTGAAAACAACCAGCAATAAGGGGTTAACCTTTGTAGGGGGGACAAAAGGCGGGGTTTGTGAAATAACAGTCATCGATTGGCTGTGAGAGGTTTTCACTGGTGGATGCGGAACTCAAGCAGCAGAGAGAGAGCAGACCTACAATGCACAATGCGTCGCGGATAGACGCGTTGAATGCCCTAATGGAAAGAGGGAATTTGCATTTCTTTCTCCATAGTAAAAAAACGCATTCATGGTCTGGAGAGGGCACTTTTTACAGACGGATAAAAGGGCAGGGGCTCAAGCCCCCTTTCATGTCTATGTTGTGTGCATGCCTGAGACACAGGGCGGTCACCATACGAGGTTTGGCGGGGGGAAACGCCTTGAAAGATTCACCACTCTACGAATCCTGCAGTCCTAACGATAGTGATCTTGATTTGGCTGTTGAACTTATATTCCATCAGAAAACTATATAGGAGATGGCCCAGACGGCTAGGATAGCGGTCTGGGCACCTATAGCCGCGGGACCTTTGATGCGTGTCACTCCTCCTTCTCTCTCTCCCTTTTTTTTCCCCTGTCCCCCCATTGACTTCCATTATAAAAAATAAAGTGAAATTATTTCTAGTTCAAAACATATGAAAAGAAATGTGTGGCACTTCTGTCATCTACTGGCAGCATGCATACAAAGTTTACAGCTGATTGGTCCAGCGAGACTATGTCCCTACACACGCACACACACGCACGCACGCACGCACGCACGCACGCACACACACACACGCACGCACACACACACACACACGCACACGCACACGCACACACACGCACGCACACACACACACACTGTCATAGACGGCTAGCCATGCTGTAGAAAAAAACCCTCTCCTACAGTAATATACACAACAATGCTAATTGCCCTCACGTTGCTCTTGAGCAGTGCTTCCCATGGTATCAGTTCTCCTGGGTGCTCTGCCAGTACGCTGCTGGGTCCATCCAGCAGACAGACAGCCCTTCCTAACCCAAGGCCAGGTGAGGGACAAAGAGAGACTACAGGTCACAGACCCAGCAAGTCCACTGCCAAAGCTCTCTGGGACATTGTACTTCTCCCATGGCGTAACAAAAGCATGCACGCAACTGGAGATACAGAACCTCGTATCCATTTCAGCTTTAATGAGCACCTACTGTACTCCATCTAAATAAGGGGAGTCGAGCTGCCGTCACCTGTGCAGTACCTTTGCTGTACGTTGTGGTGAATAATGAGAAAATGGATTTCAAGAATGTGAGAAAGTTGCCTCATTGCTAGGCACACAGTATGCAACAAGCAGCTATTAGTGGCGGCGCAGTGGCAGATTTATACTTTGATCATAAATGCATAGCTTATTTAGAAGTGGGTGAATGAATCATGTTTTTCAGCTATCGTCTTCCTTTTTTTGCTCTACCTCGAGGGCCTCTGAGCGCCTGGAGGTGCAAAACATGATAAATGATCAAATCAGAAAACCCCAAATTTCACGTCAAAGAAAATATATATAGCAAATCAGACAAGGCAACAATTTCAGGAAAGTTTCTGAGAACTATCACTGCCAATCTGACTGAATTTAGGAGGAAGTAGGAGAATTGTGGTGCATCCATTGGAACACATGGGTTCTTTTTCATCATGTCAGTATTGAGGTCAGTATCATGTCAGTATCAACGTCAATATCATGACAGTAACATGGTCATGTCAGTATCGTGGTCAGTATCAGGTCAGTATCATGGTCAGTATCACGATCAGTCGATTGAGTTTCATGTCAGCATCATGGTCAGAATTTTAGACTAGCGTCCTCAAAAAGAATAAAGAGTGCAACTTATGTTTATTGTCAAAATGTCATCCCTTTGAAATGTAACTAAACCTCGATGCGAGGAAAATGGAGCCAAATAGTAAACATCAAGGCGGGAGATATGAAAGGGTGACACACCACTAAAGGCATTCTAAAAAGGGTCTATTCAGACGATAAAGAGGACAAAACTCTCATCCGCGGGACTCTGTTGTTCCTGTAAACGAGCGCCTTTTATCAGGACGACGGCAATGAGACGTGACCAAAACCTCCTCCTCACCCCGTCCCACATTTCCCAGGTATCGCTCCGACGGGCGAGATTACCATCAAGACACTGGCGGTGGCGATAGCATCTGATGTTGGCCCCCAAACATCCCTCCACGAACAATATACCATTAATTTGTCCCTCTCTCTCTCTCTCTCTCTCTCTCTCTATGTGGTGTGTGTCTTCAGCAGAGTTCCAGGGCGACGTACGTAAGCTGTTTTTCCTCAGGTAGCCTATACGGAAACAGAGAGACGGATTCCTTGTCAAAAAAAAAAGAAAAGACAAAAAAGGCCCTCTGTCTGCGGGCCTCTTTTCATGAAGAGCTAAACGTGTGTCGTCCAGTCTCAGAGAGTGCTCATCATTGAACGCACCGGTGTGTGTGTGTGTGTGTGTGTGTGTGTGTGTGTGTGTGTGTGTGTGTGTGTGTGTGTGTGTGTGTTTGGCGCACGCGCGTGGCTCAGAGACTTTAAACCTGAGAAGACGCCCACGCGTCTCCTCGCAGTGGCTCTCCTGGCCGTGGAGCGGCTCTGAAAGGAGGGGAACGGAGCATGCAGTGCTCTACTTGACAGGTGTCTGTAAACTAAAGTATGAGTAAGTGTATATCTGTGTGTGCGCTGGGGACACATACAGTTTGCCCGCCCGCCTCACAGTTGCCTATTATTAAAGAAAACATTCCGCCGTCGCCATGGGGACGACGGCGGCTCGGCTGAGATGAGTGGCGGGAGTGCTGACAGGCCGGTGTCAGAGCATGGATTCCACCCCGCCATTTAGGAAGACACTCCATCTCTCCACCCCTCTCTCTCTCTCTCTCTCTCTCTCTCTCTCTCTCTCTCTCTCTCTCTCTCTCTCTCTCTCTCTCTCTCTCTCTCTCTCTCTCCCACTGTCTGTATGTCTGTCTGCCCGGCTGGCAGTGGCTACATGTCTCTCTCTCACACACACACACACACTCTCTCTCTCTCTCTCTCTCTCTCTCTCTCTCTCTCTCTCTCTCTCTCTCTCTCTCAATTCAATTCAATTCAATTCAAATTTGCTTTATTGGCATGACAAGCATTCATTCTTACATTGCCAAAGCATTACATACAGTATGATACAAAATGATAATATAAATAATTAGGGCTGGGACTTTAACTGATTAATTGCGATTAATTAATTACAGAAAATTAACGCGATTAAAAAAATTAACGCATTTTAATCGCACCTAGTTTTTGCACCACAGAGCCTTCAGTTTCGGGCATACTGATCATAGCGATGCACCAACCAAGAAGAGACAACAAACGCAAAGGGAGAAGTAGCCGATCAGAACGCTTTGCTTGGCCCAGTGGATGCGAAATTTAGATTTAAAAAACTCACTCGTTGATTCACTCGTACAACAAAATGGGTTTTTACTTGAAAAAAATGCTTCTCAGGTCCAATATCGATGTGCGATTAAAATGCGATTAATTGCGATTAATTAATCACAGAACCTGTAATTAATTAGATTAAAAGTTTTAATCGCATCCCAGCCCTATAAATAATACATATTCAAAATCAGAACAATCAATATGAACAAAACAAAGAAAAATATAAGAAAAATTACATTTGTCTATATTCATTGTGATCAACACTTATAGTGTTCACCCGTTGTCCCTCATTTGACAGGCAGCTACATATTTTGCTGCCAACCTTGAACATTCGGCTTTCTCACCTAGTAAATAGGGGATTGCCTGGATGGAGTCAAACTGTATCTTTGTTTTTGTTATTTGTGTGAATTTAGGGTAGCATTCCTCTCTGATGTGTTTGTATTTGTCACATGCAGTCAAGAAGTGGAGATCTGTCTCCAGCACTCCTTGACCACAGTGAGAACACAGTCTGTCCTCTATGGGCAGCCAGGTTTGTCGATGTCTGCCTTTTTCGATGCCTCTCTCTCTCTCTCTCTCTCTCTCTCTCTCTCTCTCTCTCTCTCTCTCTGTCTGTCTCATCTCACCACTTCCACTCATCCTTCAAACTCCCTTTAACGTCTTTTTGAGCGGTGGAGCCGCTCCTCTGGGTGGGTATGTCCGTATGTGGCTGTCTGGCTAGGTATATGTCCATATCATGGCAATAATACCGCTGCTGACCACGCACACACACACACACACACACGTTAAAGGAGGGGCTCTGTTGAGCAGGCCAGGCACACTCACACTCACACTCACACTCACACTCACACTCACTCACACTCACACTCACACTCACACTCACTCACACTCACACTCACACTCACACTCACACTCACTCACACTCACACTCACACTCACTCACACTCACACTCACACTCACACTCACACTCACACTCACACTCACTCACACGCGCACACACGCAGCCTTCACCGCTACGGGTGTGATTATTGTATTTTATTTTGCGAATTCCAAATTCCACACCTTGCTTTCCCACACAGAAATATCTTTGGCAGTGATTTAACGGATTAAACCTCTATACGTGCTGCAGTTGAAACAGGGTCACGAGGGCTGTATAAATCTAATCATCAAAGATCCTTATTCCATACTGACAGTCACACAACAGCACTCTACTAAACACAACCATAACAACAGCCCCCTAAATGGGCGGCCAACGGTTAGAGAGGACACCCGGGAAGCCAGAGGTCCCAGGTTCGATTCCAGACCTCAGCAAAATGTGTCGAAGTGTCGCTGAGCAAGACACTGAAACCCCTCACTTCTCCCTGTAGTGCCCACTGCTCCTGTTACTTAGGTTAAATGCAGAGAACACATTTCACTGTCTGACAAATACCCCAAAGTCTCTTTGCTCAGAAATAAAAGCAATGGGCTATTTCCCACCCAATATTTGTCACAGAATAGGGACACAGGTGATTAACTCTTGAGTAAATAAAAAACTGTTAACTAAAAATGGATCCTTGCGGATCCTTAACCCTGCAAGGCCCACTGTCGCTTTTTGGACACATTTATATTTGATCACATATATATTTTCACCTAAACATCAGCATTGGATCCTATTGTTTAGTATTACAATGCCATTGGCCACGATATTTGCATATGAATACCCCCCACAGAGGCTGACATTCACACAACTTTCATAAAACCTTACAAAAACATTAAAAAAATAATAATATATATATATATATATATATATATATATATATATATATATATATTACATTTTCCTCTGAACTCCTACACTCCTACAACACCAACTGAAAGTTTTTTTTTTTAATTATTATTATGTTTTGCGAGTAGAAAATAATTCAGGCCTTACAGGGTAACCCGTTAAAACCAGTAAAGCATCTGTGTCATTTGAGATTTCAGCACATTGGCTGTTCAAAAATAGCAGATGTTATACAAGCTCCCAGCAGCGCGTCACTGCGAGCTTGCACAGTATATCTGCTATTTTTCTATTGTGTGAGAAATACTGCATGCTTTAGAAGGCATTCTGTAGAATGGGCCTCAGGATAGTTAAATGAAGAATCAGGGAGTTTGCTGTGTACCAGGGACGTGCTGGCCATTGGGAAAAGCGGGACAATCCCGAACGGCCGGTTCATTCCCGGCCGGTCCAGGCCGGCCATTAGGAAAAAATAAAAAATAAAATGTCGGCCTTCGTTCCATTTTGGGGGCTGGGAGGCCAACAAAGTAAATCGTCACTGTCGGGCAGAAACCTCGTATCTCCAAGTTTCAAATTTATAAATTTTTTCGCAAAGCAAAGGCCAAAAGTAGTGAAAACAGCAGATCTACAAGCACGCAACGCCTCGCGGTGCGAGGCGTTGTGTGCTTGTAGATCGGCTGTTTTCACTAGTTTAAATCATTTTTAAAATGATAAATACAAAACAAACGGTTTTGGACATACAAGGTGTCCACCCAACAACTACGAAATATAACTCATGTACAGCAATTGGCCCACTGGCTTGTCACTTGTCATGATCTGAAATGGCAAATCTTTGAGCAGCGCTATGGAGAGAGATCTCTCTCTATAGCACGCAATGAGGGCCTCTACAACTCTTTTTCCCGGGCTGAATCAGGGGCCCAGCACGTCCCTGCTGTGTACCTTCTTGCTGCCTCCACAGGCCCGTCCCCGGAGTGAGACACAATCCCTCCGTCAGCCTTCAGATTGAGACAAGACAGGCAGCGGCAGGTTAGACGTGCCTGTGGTCTCGTACCCCGACACCCCCCCCCCCCCCCCCACCTTGCTGAGCTAAGCCTTTTTACTCCAACCCTTTCTCTACTGTACAATCATTTGATTCCCAATAAAGCTGTCAGCTCTTCTGCTCTCCATAGACATTAAAATGGAATACTTTGTCTGTGTGTGCAGGGGCGTCACACCAAATTCTGGGCCCTGGGTACAAGGATTCACTGTGGGGCCCCCCATGAATGTTAACTATTGGAAAAATAGCAGATCTACAAGCTCGCAGCGTGGCACTCTGTGCCGCGCTGTGAGCTTGTAGATCTGCTATTTTTGAAAAAACGTGAAAATGTCTGCAAGAAACCTATGTTTCCATGTCAGTGGTGCTCAACCTTTTCTTGTCAAGGACCCCCAAGATGATATGTATTTGGTCACAGACCCCCCAGCTCAAAATATTTAGTTCCAGGGACACACACATTTTCACAATTTCAAAAATAGCAGATCTACAAGCTCGTATTGTATATCTGCTATTTTTCAATAGCTAAAGTTACTAGGGCCCCTCCACCTTGGGCCCTAGTAACTCAGTCCCACTCCCCCCCCCCCCCCCCCCCCCCCCCCTGCCCCCCCCCCCCCCCCCCCCCCCCCTTGTGACGCCCCTGTGTGTGTGCGCAGTAAAAAACAAAGTCCTCCGTGTGAGAGTTTTACTGTGTGTCGGCAAGTATTAGGCTGGATTTACGCGTGTAGTTGCGGGCCGCTGTTGTTGTTGTGCGCCCGGAAATAGACGATCTATACGAGCTTCACGGAATTTGCCCGCAGACCTCCATCAAACATTTTTAGATAAATAATTTTTTTTATAGCGGATATACAAGCTGGCATCAAGGCACCGTCTCCCGCGCTGTGAGCTTGTAGATCCGCTATTTTTGAATAGCCAAACATATAAATGGATAAAGTGGTTAAAATGACTGAGATGTTGTAGTACTGTAACTAGTTTTACTAGGGACACCATGGAACCCCCTCAAGGACCCCTGGGGGTCCCCGGACACTCTAAGAACCACTGGCCTTGTGAACTTGTAGACCGGCTATATTTCCGGCACGTGACACCGATGCGCAACCAGGTTTACACCTATTGAATCACTACTGTGTAGGGTTGGGTATCGTCGGCGATACTTTTAATGGTATCGATTCACTGACGTCGATACTATCGAGTATCGGTTCACGTAAAAACGAACGATACCTTGTTTCGATACTTTTGAATGCACCCCTTGCCGGTCGCATTTGTAACAGTTGGGCTACTGAAAGTTTAATGACTGCTTTAGTAGGCTACACTCGTTACTGTGAAAATAGCAGAGAATAGCCTATAATGTTTGTTTATTATCATGATAATGATCCAACGTCTATAAAATAGGCCATAGAAAAAGGCAAATAATAATTATAATAATAAATAAAAAGTATCGAAAATGGTACCAAAAAAGGTATCGTATCGATTCCCAGGTATCGAAAAAGGTATCGTATCGATAAAAAGGTGAACGATACCCATCCCTACTACTGTGAGATGCGAGGGACTAGGAAAGTCTTTTGTACCGGCTGCTCTCAAGCTATACAATGAGACACACAACGGTAGCTTGACAAGGACTACCTCCCTAACCTAGGACGATGGTAGCCTTATTTAACTGGAACTATAGTTGTACTGTTGCTTTTTTTGTTCAAGTTGGTTGTTTCACGTTGAGCATTGAGTTTTTTTTTAAGACCCAGTGAAATGAAAAATACGTTTTTCACACTTTTAGAGCTTATCCGTCGTAATCATATGGGCATTCCTAACACATTCCTAAAAATAGAAAATAAACCATTTTTGTGTATATTTATATCAAAGGTCCCTAAATAGGCCACTCTTAATTATTTCCTGTGAACAGAAATTCAAAAAGTGATGATATAGACAGGTCCGCTTGCATATAAATGAACCTTTGATTCATTCACCTGTTTGTTTCCCATTGCTGGCTCCCATTACTCCCATTACTCAGATTTTAAATCCCATCGCCTGAAGGGCTGGTCCCCTCGGATTGGTTCAGAAACACACAGGCTTCCTTTTCAAACTGAAACTTCAAAATAAAATAACCCAAATAGTCATTTCATTGGGTCTTTAAACTTTATGTATATATTCTTCCTTCTCTTTGTTGTACCTTGCTCTTTACTGTACTTTTTTTATTCTTTTCATACTTCTCTGTAACTTTGTAAATATCCTGTACTGCTGTACTGCCTCTGGGCAACTGATTTCCCCCCTTGGTATCTATCTATCTATCTATCTATCTATCTATCTATCTTCTGCAGCTTACATAAGTCCTATGGTGGCTTATTCTTGCCCCAATCAATCTTAACCACGCAAAGTGTCCCAACACCAAAACCCTTGAGGTGCGACGGTGACCCTTTGGCGCGGTTCAACGCAGAGTCAAGGGTTCAGGACGCGGGACAAACAAGGGCGACGGTGACATCACACACGTCGTTTATTATTCTCACGGGGCTGTCATTCGAGAGGGAGGGGGACGCCCATTGTTCACAGACAGACGGCAAACAGTAGGCCGAAACAGTGGCTCCACACACACACACACACACACACACACACACACACACACACACACACACACACACACACCTCTGCGACAGTGGCACACACACACAGTGAAGCATTACGCTACGTCGCATGACGAGGCCGTCTCTCCCACCCAGCTCGCTGTGGGCACAAAGCTGTCAGGCTTCATGTGTTCTTTTTTGCTTTGCATGACTCAAATGTTCTGATTAGCGGCCTTGTTTGCATAGATACAGCACAAGAAACACACCAGGACTCCAAGAAAATTAATGACGTGCCTTTTTCGTGCAACAAAAAAGAAAAAAGGTTCAAAGATGGGTCACTAAAGGAGAGCTCTACGAGGACTTCTGACATCAGCAAGCGCGCGCGCGTGTATGTATGTGTGTGTGTGTGTGTGTGTGCGTGTGTGTGTGTGTGTGTGTGTGTGTGTGAGAGAGAGAGAGAGAGAGAGCAAAGCTTGGAGGCACTGTAATTTTGTAGATTGCACGGTAGGAACAAATGCACCTCCTCTCCAACACCCCGAGTGTTTACTGGAATAACAATATCCATATCCATGTCGTCGAATGTGTGACCGTACTCTAGTAGAGTACGGTATGAAAGGTTATTGATAAAGAGTTTGTGTTATGTGCTACATCTGGGCATCAATATGTCCGTACATGGACAAAATGTGTCCGTGGCAAGACTTGTACTTTTGACTTTGTTAAGACCCAATTAATGAATGTCTTTCTTTCTTCAGAATATGTATGACTGATTTACTATGACACGAGTCACACTTAGAGTTACAGACCTGTAAGGGAACACCTTCAAGGAACCCAGAAGGTCCCTCGACCCAATTTGAGGACTACAGCACTAGCATACATTAAGGGCCATACAATATTTGTATGTGGGTGGGTGACGTGACGTAACGTTTTCGCTGTCCTCGGTGTCAAACATGTATAAATAAAAAATATATTTGTAAAAAACCTTCTGAATATTGTGCAGGACATTAAGCTTTATGTGAACTTACTCAAGATTAAAACATTTCATTCCTCATTTCTTCAGAATTTTCAACCAAACAAAACTCATATGGTGTGACTGTCCTGACCTTGTTTCTCAAAGTGGGAACTTGAATAAAACTAAGAAAAAGAATTGCTAAAAATCATTTGAAAATGAATTTAGGCTAAAAAAATGTCTATTTGTGAGCCTATATCTTTTCAAAGTCAAAGCATAATGTTTTCAGTCATTTCTGATCAAAAACATTTTGTCCCCCAAACCAAAATCATTTGGTGTGACACTAGTTTGGACAAATTAAACAGGCAATTATTTGGACACCTATTGGCTAGAAAGGTCCTTCTTCTGTAAGGCTATTCAGCACTCCCAGCACAACTGCAAGACAGGTGTCTGAGGTGAGTTATGATTTTAACATTTTCATGAAATGCCATCTTGTTGAAACTTTGACAAACTCACCACTTTGGATGTCTGTTGGTGTGACACCTTTTCATTAAAAAAAGCTTAAGCTATTTGAAGTTTTGGTCATATTTCCATGTAGATCTAGGTTGCTTTTTTATAGCTAGCATGCTGTTAGTATGCTAATGTGTACATAGTAGCCTCAAGGTAAACCTAAATGCAGAAAACGTAATATGGTGTGACACTTAATCATAATGGTGTGACATGTCTGCTTGTCACGCCATATGACTTGATTGTCACACCATATGATTTATACTGTATTTAACTACAGATATAACAATAAATAACAAAGTTCCATGTTTCTTTTGTACATTTAAACATTTGTTTTAAACATTTTTACATAAAATGTAATTTAGCTTCATTCAGTGATACTTCAAATTCATCAGACAGAGCAGAAACCCCTTCACAGAAACCTTAACATATTGTTTCAATCTAAACAATATTTTCTCTTTGTCTTAAACTATACATTCCATTTTCTTTTGTCAGCTGGAAAATGACAAGTGCTGAGAGAACGAGAAAGTACAGGGAGAAACTAAACAGTGACCCAGCAAGGAGAGAGGAGCCAAAGGGGCGAGACTGCATTTTCTACGAAGAGCAGGAGGTTGTCTGTGGCATAGCAGAACCGCAACAAGGCAGCCGGTTTGCTACCCTCACCAAATACGACTGGCTGATGTACAATACTGCTAAATGTATAATCTAATCTGATCTAATACTTTTGTACTTTCACTCACTGGACTGGACAGTGGACAGTGTTAAGGTAGGACCCGAGACAAAACTAGCGAAAATAGCTGATCTACAAGCTCTCAACACGTTGTGCTGCGAGAGCTTGTAGATCAGCTATTTTCGGAGTTGCGCAACCCAGCACTCTTTAGCTAGTGGAGATGTGGTGTAATGTCATGATTCCTAATTACATTTGTTCAACACAAAATGCTGTGTTCAAGTTCAGGAGACTTCGGAAAAAAGCAATTTACCTGAATGCTGAGTTCTGTTTCCACTAATTGGTGTTAATAAAATGTTGCCTTGGCTCCAAGTGTGGCTATGCGCCTTATTGTCTCTTTAGGATCCTTCTGCCGTGGGCCGGCAGAAGACTTAGGTGTGCGTAGCATTCCTGTGCACATCCTCATCATCCATCTACTACTACAATTCTTTCTTATCCCATGTTAAAGCCCTACAATAATATCCTGTTCAGAAATATTAAGGCCATGTTATCCTGGGTAATTGTTTAATCAATCAGTAAAGTTCAGTACTCACTAATAGGTAGGTTAAAACACAGTTTGCTTTGACACATGAAGATATGATCATACGGTGTGACACTAAATCATTTGGTGTGACATTCCAAATAGTGAAAAATCATACCTTTATTAATGATTAAACCAAAAAAAATGTTATGGATTACATAGAGAATATTATCAGGAAGAGTCACAAATATTTGTGTAATTTTAGAGAAAGTTTTGACAGAATACATTTAAAATATGTTGTAAGATCATGAACATGGGCCTCACACAGAGTGTCGATTATGAAAAAAATATACAGATATAATTAATTTTCAAAAAACTATAGTGGATCACTGGTTAGTTATGATAAAGGACTTTGATAAAGTGAGTAACTTAAGAAAGATGTACTCCATTTTCATTTTATGAACAATTATTTTCATGTCACACCATATGACGATTTTAGGCACAAGTACAACAAACTGCTGAATAAAGTCTGATTCCAATAAAATATCTAAAAACAAAATGTATTTCCATAAGGTTGAGAGTGAGTAGAACAAAAGTAAATAACTTTTATGCCTGCAATTTAAAGTTTTTTTAAAAACACATTTTTTGGGGCGTCACGTCACTGACCCATGTCCACCACAAGCCGGCAAATGTGCTCCCATAATCTTTAACACATCGACACTGACTGTGTCCATTAAATGTTTGGATGTATCGTGTCGTGAGATCCAGCACTACAGGGGAGGTCCTGTATGTCCCTGTGAAATGTGCTTAGACCTCAAGCGGCCTAGTATGTCAGTCAGTGTCAATGTCAATACATATAGAGTAAATTGTCTCTGTCAGATGGACATAATGTATGTCCGGCACGTTATTTTCGATTTCACTTCACATAAATGCTTCTATGTCAAATGTCATATTTACATGTCAAGTCAAGCTCTGACATTTAAGTGAAATGTAGCCTGATATTACCGGAATGCTACTTTGGCTTTTAGAATATTTTAGATTAAAAAAAACACAGAGGTTATTCCGCTCTGCTGAATAATAAGCCCCTCCGAGAAGACTCTGCGTCAAGTATGCTGGGACACATATAGGCTATACAGTACATATATCACTAGCCTGGAAATCTGCCATTGCAAAATAAAAAATGCCCTCTGCGGATTTGGTCTGGCATGGCTCAGCTGTGCTTGGATTTCACTCCCTCTGAACTAGTGAGGGACCAACCAGAGCCCAGTATGCATGACTATATAACTAATATCCACGCATTGTACAGTAGCTACGGAAACAAAATGATTTTCTGACAGCTTGTGACAAACAAAGGCAGGGGAAAGAAAGACTGCTGCCACGCAGCCAGCTCCATCCCTGTGTCATCCATCCCAAGGCAGAGTTACGACTAGCGCTAAGCGCCGAGCGCTGCCGTTGACGGAGTTGTAAATGCAGCCCTGACACCTCGCTGACAGCTGACGGGGCTCCGCCCCCTCCGAGAATTTAACCAAAACGGCCTTGTTGCGTAACGGGAGGCGAAGAAAAGCTGGAAGTCTGTTGTTCTTCCATTGGAGCTACCATGAATGAATGAATGAATGAATGAATGAATGAATGAATGAACTTTATTTATATAGCACATCTTCACAGCACGAATGCACAGAGTGCTTTACAGATACACAATGCTGCCAATGCCAAAGAAGTGGTTAATGTATTGTTTTGTATTAATGATCTGAATCTGCACTAAAAAACACAATATTTGCCTCTTAGATGTTTAAGTATTCAGTATTGTTAACATATTCAAGTAAAGTTAAAGTAGGCCTACCTCAAAATGGCACTTAAGTCGGCTGCGGTAATTCTGTCTGTCGGGTGGAAACCAAAACTGTTACTTTTCAACGTTCAAGGTTCGAAAATAGCAAAAGTAGCAGATCTACAAGCTCGAAACGCGTCGCTTTGAGCCCTGTTTCGAGTTTGTGCATCTGCTACTTTTGATGCTTTTGTGTGATGCTGTAGTACGATCAAATAAGGCGTTAACTTCCCCCCCCCCCAAAAAAAAAAATTGGATATGGAGCTGCAAAACTAGTCGCAGCTCCATACTCCATGTACCAGTCATTACTCCACCACGTGACTGGTCTGCTGTTCCCATGCACTTTCTTTCATGGAGAACGATTCTTCACACTCACTGTGGACGTATTGACGAGCCACAAGGGAACAGACGCCCGGGAGCCGTCCGTATGTCCACCGACTCTTCCATCGTGAATCCGTCCATCCACTTGTCCATCTATACGTCTTCTATATATATATGTGTGTGCCCGTCCTGGACATCTCAATCACCACCTGGACTCATGTGTGTGCACGAGATGACAAAGAGCAGACCACCGCCTCAATGCAAAGCCCACATGCTAAGTGGGAGAGAGAGGGAAAAATGAGACTAAATATTTATTTTGTGCAAATACCCATTGCCCCAAAAGTGTACCAAAGGAGTAGCTTTGTGGTAACAGTTTTCGTACCTCCAGATGCACACGCACGCACGCACGCACGCACGCACGCACGCACCCACACCTGGCAGACACTGAACAGGGTTTGAGCCACGTAGCCAGAAAGGCTAAACAGTATTGAACATTATACAGTCGTAATGGACGACGATGATAGACGCGCACAAACAACTGATGCATCACGCATCGGTTTGAACGTGCTACCGAAACGCTGTGTATGATCATAACAACGCCGGGGTCATTTTGCAGAGAGACACTGTCTACAGTCTGTCTACAGACGTGATCAAATAAGTACTTGTCATTTGTAATATTCAAATGTCGGTTCAATTTCACTCGTTGTTTGTTCTGGAATGGTGTCACCTGAAAAGCCATGACGTGACGCAAGCGTGACGCGCGTCGCAGCGATGTGTTTCTATTGCGGCAACAACAGCATGAAGTTTGGATTTTTGTTTTTCAGCAAAAGTATCAAAAGTAACAGATCTCAGGGCGTCCCCTGGCCTACTGGTCTGGGCGCATACCACTTAGGCATTGCCACATAGGCATGGATGTCTAGTAGCATCGCCGGTTCGATTCCTGATCTGGACGATCTTTGCCGCGTGTCACTCCCCATCTCTCCCCCCCAATTTCCAGTCAGTCTACTGTTCTATCAATAAAAGCCCAAAAACAAAATCTAAAAAGAAAGGTAGCAGATCTACCAGCTCTGAAAGTGTAGAGCTTGCGGATCTGCTACTTTTGACGCTTTTGTGTGACGCAGTATTATGATCAAGTAGGGTGTTAATTTACAGGAGGAAAAAACGTTAGAATATAGAGATATTCTGCCAGACAGCAACTATAGAGCAGGCTGTAGTTTCAGATTTCATTCTGTGTGGTTGATTACATCCAACAGGGATTCAAGTGCCAGGCATTGTCACTTGCGTTTGCATATACTTGTGTGGATATGTTTCAGGCTTACGTCTAACAAAGGTAGGCCTAAAGATGAGTAACCTCCAGTTGCAGATGCGAGATCCTTCTGCTTCTGCAGCCCTGCACGCTACTGTACTGTACTGTACTGTATGTCATACTTTGCACCAGGGTTCCAGCAGTCCGGTCCGATAGCGAGTGAAACAACTAAGATCCATTCCCGAGACTCGTTGCGGAGGAGGAGGCTTTGTGAGATTTGTCATAGCATAGCTTACTGATTTATGAATAATTTTCCACCAATATGAAATCATCACCAGCGCACTTTTACAAGGGTATTATAATATAGTTCTGGCAATGCCAGCCCAGCGCTTTCATCTCATTCTCTTTTTTCCCCCTTAATTTCTAAAGCGCGTGGTCATAAAGAAGTAGCTATAAAGGATTGGAACGGCCGCAATCTGATGACAGATTCATGGGGAATTTAGGAAGAGGCTTTTCAAGTGACGCACAATGAAATTGTAACATTTCAGGGGATGACTGGGGCTTGGAAACCTCGCTGGATCAAATCTGTTAACGAGCCACGACTGTCAAAATACTCATGGACAAGGAACAGTATACTTTGCCCCGTGCCAACATACACATGTAGGCCAACGCACTGACACTCACTTTATTTCTCTTAATCGCGCTCTTTCACCCAGCTCACACGTGTGCACACACACGCACACGCACACGCACACACACGCACACGCACACACACACACGCACACACGCACACACACACCCAGCAAAGCTATCAGATATAGACCCGATGACAGATTGAACAGTTCCTAAGAACTGCTACACTCCAGTTACAGTGACAGGTCAAACAGGTCTGGGCACTGTGTGTGTATTTGATGCACCTCTCATCATTATACTGCCTGGCCCAGGGGCATGCAGTCGCTGCTGGCTGGGCGGGGTTACCGTGCCCATTACCTGGGTACCCGAGCTGGCATAGACAACACCGTTCAATCTGTGTTTGTCTGTCGGCGAGCACAGCGGTAGCAGTAAACTAAGTATATCGTACAGTGCTGTAGCTGGCGGGCAGAAACTTTGTATCTCCCAAGTTTCAAATTGCACGCTTTTTCGTAAAGTAGAGCTGCAGCTTCATCATGCAAGACTGTCGTACAAAGCTAGTGAAAATAGCAGATCAGTAGTGTGCCTGTAGATCTGCTATTTTTATCACATTTCTAAAATGATGAATACAAAAGGAAAGGTTTCCACACGACAACGATGATATAGTAGCTGTCGAGCAGAAACCTCTTATCGCCGCGTTCTTTTTGTGCTCGTAGTTTTGTGTTTCGTAAATTAACGCCCGACTTGATCACACTACGGCGCCACACGAAAGCATCAAAAGTAGCAGATCCACCAGCTCGGAACGTGCTAGCCCCTTAAGCCTAGGGTTATAATACTTTTAGTCTATTCGAAAATAGCCGATCTACGAGCTCAAAATTCCGCATTGTGCCGTTGTAGATCTGATTTCTCTTTGTTACACGTACTGTATACAAGAGTATTTCTACATTGCGGTATGAAACTTAAGACGCCATAAACGTGCTTATGTTACAGAAGCTACGTGTCAATAGCCAACTGCAACATCACTTTTACTCGCGTAAAAAAAAGAGAGTAGGCTACTTTTCCCCCGCTGTGTGCGAGGACAGGCTAATCCATCAGACTTAACCGACGCATGTACATACAATATGTATCTTTTTCATGTTACGCCTCCCCCTTGGACTACCGTAAAGCCTGGGATCCATTTCAACGGCTCTCTGCCGTACAGTAGGGTTGTTTACATGAGGACATGAGGGTACAATTGCTTCATGCCTGACCACAAAAAATGCCTGGATCCCAAAAAGCCATGAAAAGCTTTATGAAACCTAAGACGCCATAAACGTGCTTACGGCAGGTACTGTACGTGTCAATAGCCAACTGCAACATCACCTCCACTCTGGCTCTGAAACCCACATGACGTCCACCTCATCATGACAGAAACCCCCTCTTTAAACACACGGCGGGTGGCAGGGACGTGCTGGCCACTGGGAAAAGCGGGACAACTCCCGAACGGCCGGTTCATTCCCGGCCGGTCCAGGCTGCCCATTAGGAAAAAAATAAACTGTTTGCACAAAAGTAAAAATTAAACTGTTTGCACAAAAGTAGTGAAAACAGCAGATCTACAAGCACACAACGCCTCGCGGTGCGAGGCGTTGTGTGCTTGTAGATCGGCTGTTTTCACTAGTTTAAATCATTTTTTAAATGATGAATACAAAACAAACGGCTTTGGACAAACAAGGTTTCCACCCGACAATGACGAAATATAACTCATGAAATTGGCCCACTGGCTTGCCACTTGTCATGATCTGAAAAGGCAAATCTTTGAGTAGCAGCAGCGCTATAGAGAGAGATCTCTCTCTATATAGAATTGTGAGGTACTACGAGTACAGGTTTTATACTTCTACTCCAAGTAGCCTAGAATAATATTGTAGGCCAACGTTTTATTCTACAAAAGGATAGTTGGATACTTTTGTTATAGATTTACGAGTTACTTTGTGGATTTAGATTCTACAAAACATACATTGATAATTTAAGCACTATTTTATACTTATATAGCTATTGTGGCAACATTTGGTGTCCAGGTAGCTCAGTCGGCATAGAGCTCTTGCCTTTGGACCACAAGGTCATGGGTTCGATCCCGGGGCACTGTACTGGGAGTGACAGGTGTGGCGTTCCACCTCGCCAATCCGTCTCCCAGGCGCCTATCGCCCTGTCATTGTAAAGGGGAATATATACTCATGTTCTCCGCTGATAGCGGCAATATAAGCCTCTCCCGACCTAGCGTACCTACAAAGCTCACAAAGCGCCGCGTCAAGTTGTGTCGTGAGATTGTTGAGATCTGCTATTTTACTTACACGTTTACGCCACAACACCTTTGTACTTTTCCTCAAGCGAGACTTTAAACACGTGCCTCTTACTTGTAAACAGAGCGTATTCACATGGTGGTATTTCTACTTGCAGCCTGCATAAGTAAATAATCGGAGTACTTCATCTTCCACCCCTGGCGGTGGTGTGTGTGTCACCAAGACAACATCTATATAAGCGTGTCCTCCCTGTGAACCGCTGGTGCTCCGCCCCGACGCCGCAGTGGAGGGGAACAACAGCCCTCATGGCTATGGGACAGGTAAATTGCACTGAGAGAGAGACAAGAGGCTGTTTGTGAGAGACGGAAACATGACACCTTCGCGATGCAGGAAGTGGAGTTGTTGTTGTGTGTGTGCGTGTGTGCGTGCGCGTGTGTGTGTGTGTGTGTGTGTGTGTGTGTGTGCGTGTGCGTGTGTGTGTGTGTGTGTGTGTGTGTGTGTGTGCGTGTGCGTGTGTGTGTGTGTGTGTGTGTGTTTTTCTCTCCATTTCTTTTCCCCCCTCCTCCTCCTCCCACTGTAGAATAAAGAATTAAATCTGGGGGAAGACAGAGCATTACACAAACAATGCTGGCACCTGGGTGTCTATGAGGTGTCGGAACGACGGGGGTATAATGTGTGACTGACAAGCAGAATCTTCCCCTGGCGTGAGCGTGTCCCGTCATGCACTTATATAGTGCACGGTGCAGTTTTTGTGTGCGGCGCGGGGATATTACCGTTTCACCGACGCTGTGTGAGCGAAACAAAGAATTGTCCTTGGACGCGGTCCAGCGGTGGGTAACCGAGCTGTGTGGCACCGACGTGACAGTCCTCCATGCTGCAGAGTGTGTAGCGGAGTTGCAGCGGCGTCAGTTAAGGTATGGCAACATGACTGGTGTCTTGCACGCGCGCGCCCTCGCGCGCGTGCAAGACACCAGTCATGTTGCCATACCTTAGCAACAGGCACGATGGAAAAGTACATTTTATTATTTCCCCCCTGTAGGCCAAGGCATGGCAGCTGCCATAGCTTGCCATACCCCAATTGACGCCTCTGCGGAGTTGTCCCCCGCCTGAAGCCCATGAAGACAACGTGTTGGGCAAAATCCTGAGTTTTAAGTGCGACTGTAGTGTCGCATTTATTGTGAAAACCTGCAGCTCATGTGCGTCCGTCACTTAGTCAGTCACGCCTCATGACTCACGCTCCATGGCCAAGGCGTAATTCATTCGCAAGTGTGACTCGCGTCACGGCAACCACACTTGCAATTGCATTATGTCCTTGTCCCTTTTATGGCCGGGGATCCCTGATGTCATCAATATTAAACCGATATCTGGGCATGCCCATATATGGACATATTGTGTCAGTCTCATGATAACCAGTGTGGTTGTTGTGACGCGAGTCACACTTGCAAATTGAATCCATCGTTGACCCTTTTATGCCCATATATGGAGATCCCTGATGTCATCAATATTAAGCCCATATCTGGGAATGCCCATATATGGACATATTGTATCAGTCTCTGTTGTTTCAGTCAGTGTGACCTTGCTTCTTGCCCTTAGGGCATCTTACTGGTTTAACTACAAGAGTGTATAAAAATGTCCGATTTTAGGTTCATTTTCTACGTGTGGAATGTGCCTGTGTCAGACCCATTAGATGATATTTCCCACGCGGGGGGCCAGGGCACAAATCCAGGGGCTAATATTGGGGGCTCGTCCGGGACTGTGTTTCCCCAATGGGGAAAGGTGAAAGGGGGTCTGGATGTAGCAGAGTGGCTCCTGCCTCTAGCCCAGTATCTCTCCTCTCCCTGGGCTATATAAGTGGTAGGATTCCCATGCAGGACACCCAGCTTCACAAGTCACTGCTGAAGTGCATTACATGGGAAATCTCGCACTCTCTTCTTTCCAATGTGCAACTGCTTGGGGCGTTGTTGTTTTTGTTTTTTTTCCCCTTTTTTTTAGTGGGCAACATAACCTGACAAAACACTGCAAAAGCAGGATCCAGCACGCACCAAATCTGATCGCCAGGATCCAGCTATTTTATTTTACCTTGTTGTCGCTTATCAGTTTCCCTCCCCTCACCCCCTGGGAGAAGACTGGATGTCTCCCTCTGTCTGGGAACCTGAGTCTCTCTCTGTCTGCACAACTTTAATGAGTGTCCAGCCGTACGAGTCCACAATTAAGAAATGGAATATTGTGACAGGCTTGTTTTTCTGACAGATGCTCTACTCAGGTTTTGGCTCTGCAGTCGATATCCCGTGGTAGCATGTAAAACTGTCTGGATATAAAAGTCTGCCTGATTCACAATATATCCCCCATTTGGCAGGGACGCTACTATGCTTACATATCACGTCAGGACACCATTAAGCGAGGGCCGGGGATGCAGGGACGCTAATGATTTGTTCTGTGTGGGAAAGGCGGTGCAGCATGCATGGATGGGATCTAGTGAGATTCAGGGATGAGTAATATATGGCCTTGATATAGATACCATATGTTCTTTATGCCTCTCCTCCAGACCAGGAGGATGAGGGATGATGAGGTGCTAGGAAGCATGATCGTGGACACATGGAGGGCTGGGTGATAGAAGAGAGGGAAGGAGCGAGGTGGAGAGGAAAAACACCGAGGTGGAGAGTATAGGGAGCCACGGGTGCTGAGAGAGACTCAAAGACAGTTCCCATGCATCATTGCCAAATCGGCAGTGCAGGGGCACACGGAGTGACCTCACTGCACTGTGTGGCTGGGCACAGGGGCGTCACAAGGGGGGAGGGGGGGGGACTGAGTTACTAGGGCCCAAGGTGGAGGGGCCCTAGTATGTTATACTTTAGCTTTTGAAAAGTTGTAAAAATGTGTGCAAATTTTTGCTTCTGGGGGGTCCCTGGAACTAATTGTTTTGAGATGGGGGTCTTTACGTGGCCAAATAGATATCATTTTTGAAAAAAACCTTAGAAGGACTTAAAATATTCAAAGACTTTTTTCACAATTTTCAAAAATAGCAGATAGATAGATAGATAGATAGATAGATAGATAGATACCTTTATTACAAGCTCGCAGTTAAAGCACAAAATGTGAGTGAATCCTTGAACCCCAGGGCCCAGGATTTGGTGTGACACCCCTGGCTGGGCAGAGCGGAGCTCGGCAGCCCCAATCTGTGTCCCCGGCCCCTCCGCTTTTGTGGTTTTGTTTTGGGACGGATCAAGAAAGCCCAAATGGAGCACAGAACATGGAGGTGGGCCGGCAGCCCAAAAATGAGACGGGAGCCGGCCAAGTGCTTGTGGTCGTCTAGTCAGGTCGACCCCAGTCGGGGGAGAGAGAACGTCGGCCCATCCATCCATCCAGCGCGGAGGAGGCTTACGTTGGCCTATCTGAGGGCCTCTCTCTTGTGTCTGCACCGTGCTTACTACTGCCTATACTGTCCCTGCACCCTCCGCGGGGTCAGCGAAGAATGACATGGCGCCGCTGCTGGTGCACAACCGAGGGAAAGGTCTCTCTAACACCTCGCCGTCGTGAAAAAACAGAGGAGTAATTCTGGAGCCAGCGTGTGTGTGTGTGTGTGTGTGTGTGTAAAAAAGGCACTTGTGGGGGTTTCAAACGACAGAGGGTTTGGCTTGACGAATGTTCCAAAAGTGGTGAAAGATTAGCGTCTGCGGGGATACAAAGGAAAGGAATGAAAAATGATGAGTGATAACTGTGTGTGAGCAGTGATGGAGTGAGTATGACGTACGGCGGGCGGGAGAGAGGTGTTTCTTTCTTGCTGCTGTGTGCTCACGGGAGGTGTGGGATGTCAGCTCAGAGAGACAGAGACAGTCACGGAGACGCTTGGCCGTCCGTGCTCGTGTTAATGGATTTGTTGGTTGGTGTGACCATACTCACACCTCACTTAGGGAAGCTCTAATGTCTCTTTCTCTCACTCTGTGTCTCTGTGTCTCTGTCTCTTGCTGTCTGTCAATGGTGTAAAGTAACTAAGTACATTTGCTTAAAGGGGGCGTGACACGGCCAAAACAGCTAATTATGGCTATCAAATTAGCCAATTTTTTTAATGATGTCATGTACCCCCATGTTAAATGACCCAATCAAATTAATTTATTGTAGTTACTGTACTGAAAGTAGTACTTTCTGTACAGTAACCGAAATAAATTAATTTGATTGGGCTAATATGGGGGGAGGGGCGGAGTCGATTATCCATATCATTATCTTTTGAAACTGCCCCAAAAAAAAGCTGTCCGAGGTGTCTTTCCGACTTTCTAAACCAACTTTAAAACTATCAGTTCTAGGGGTAAAAATGATATAGCATTCGCTATAAAATCAATGGTTAGACCGATAAAAAAGTACATGTCTTCTTCAAAAAAGGTGTCAAAAAAGGTGTACGAGGGTCAACACGCTTCTCCCCGTCTATGCGACGGTTTTGTCGGCCATACCCTGCTGTCTCTTGCCCTAACCTGACTGGAGCACCCGGGACACCGGAGCAACCGTAGAACGAGGGACCAGCGATCTCCTCCTCCTCCTCCTCCTCCGCAGAGGAGGTCCGCGGCTCATACACTCATACACTGTGTGTGTGTAGCCTGTGTGTGTGTGTGTGCTTTCGCGCGCATGTGTGTGTGTGTGTGTGTGTGTGTGTGTGTGTGTGTGTACACACACAATAGCTCTCGCAAATAGCCGTGCGGTGCAGCGCTAGCCGCGCTACACGCTAACAACAAGGTTGTGCGCGGCACCGCACGACGGACGAAGTATACATTGCGCGGCACCGCACGACGGACAAAGTATACATTCA
>NC_137813.1:51125157-51170157 GCF_963921795.1 Nannobrachium achirus
AGAGAGAGAGAGAGAGAGCACAGCAAGCCATGAGTTATGAGGAAATGAAACTTTAGCTCCCTTTTAAAGCGGCGCCCCGCGGAGCGAAGCCCTGCGGAGAGAGAGAGAGAGGGCTGGAGGCCTTTAGTAGCCTCCTCTGTCATCTCGTTCCCAACTAGGATGTATCACTAACACGTAACATACAGGAGAGAACTGTCAAAGTGATCGCAAACTGCAAAGGAAAAGCAATGACCGGGAATCTCCGAGCCCGGAGCCAAGCGGCTGTCTGTCCGTTGGATACGTCTGTGACAGACCGCAACCGTGCGATTCATGGTGCTGGTAATACCAGCATAACTTCGCTGTCAGGCAGAAAACTCTTATCTCCATATTCTAACTTTTTTGTGTTTTTTTCGTAAATCAACGACTACTTGATCATGCTACAGCGTCACGCTCGATGCACGTCTTGAAACGCGGCCCACAAGCGACTTGCTTTGCACTTGTCAATCCGATACTTTTACTACGTTTGAATCCCGAAAAGTAACAGTTTTGGACATATTAGGTTTCCACCCTGACACAATATCCGTGCGCCATCCCCCCAAAAATCGGATTTATGTTGTAGAGGGTTAGGATTTGGTTGTATTATTTATTTTCATATTGAGACACAGTGAGTAGAGTATAAATAATGACATGAAATATCACATCACGTTACCATCAAAAATAAGTCTCGAGAGCCAGACATGTTGGCTCCCACAACCCCCTAAAAAACCCTACAGTCTTCGGAAGCTAAATTACATTTTCGGGAATATAACAACGTCTCGATAGTTCGAATACACTTTAGACTTTAGACTGAGAAAACGTTAATGTCCTTCGAGAGGCAATTTGTGGTACAGCACGGAACATGATAGACAAATCAAAAAGTACATCACATAAACAAAACCAGTGATCCAAAAATCTAAGGAGCAGTTGACAGCTTCTTGATCTCAACTTGTTTTTTACAGGACGGAATTACTAGACTCTCTGCAGATTGTGGAATAGATAGTCTGGCACGAGGGGAGCATCAAAAATAAATGGACCCTTACGGGTGCATTTGGTTCCATTTCTACCATTCTCTCGAGACAGAGTCATGATCGCTTAAAGGAAGAGGGACAGACCGAGTGGGCGTCCCCCTTTCTTTGACGATGGCTTGCCAGATTGCATTTTTACAAGCTCAGAGCAAGAAATGGAGAATGTTACGGTGCTGACAGTATGAATAACTTTTTTGACTGATTGGTATATCTTTATTGATCAATAAATAAAACAATAACATACCTCACTTACATCACATGGGGACCCCCATCCGGAAACAATGGGGGTACATCTATTGTAATCAAATTATTGTCTGGGAATGTGATCAAAACCAAAAAATATTATTGAACCTAAGTCTCTATGGCGTGAGTAATCAATAGAACAAAGTCATTTTGGGGATGAACTACTTCTTTAACCCATTTAGGCCTAGAATTATTGAATGCTTTAGCTTGTAGATCTGCTATTTTTGGAAAAGGTCTTGAAAATGTGTGCAAATCTTTGAATATAATATGTATTTTCAAAGCGAACGTTTGTAACTCAGATTTTGCTTCTGGGTGGTCCCTGGAACTAACTATTTTGAGATGCGGGTCCGTGGCCAAATAAATATAATTTTGGGGGTCCATCACATGAAAAGGTTTGAGACCACTGACACAGTAGTGTCTCAAGAACAGACTAACTGAGCTCCATTTAAGTTAAAAGGACCTTTTCTTTGACGATGGCTAGCCAGATTGCTGACATATAGAAACATAGGTTTTAAAAAAAAACCTTAAAAGGATTCAAAAGACACTTATAGAATCGGGTCAAAATTCTAATTTTCAAGATTTTTCAAAAATAGCAGATATACAAGCTACAAGATTTTTTAATAGTTAAAGCATAAAATAATGATACACAGTAATGTGTACCCGTTCTAAGTGGGTTTTAAATCGAAAAAAGCTTCCAGCTCGTTTCCATTGCGGTCCTGAGTATGAGCTGTGTATGATGACATGTACAGTAGTGTGGTGCTGTTGGGTGCATGACATGCGTATAGAGTTCATCATGTGCTAATGTGTCCCTGGGCACACATTTAGAAGTCTCTGAGAGGATGCGTGGGTGCACCTGCCACTCAAAAGTGTGCGTGTGTGTGCGTGTGTGCGTGTGCGTGTGTGAGGGATACATCAGATACATATTCACCAGTAAGACTCCCTAATCGGGAGATAAGCGACCGTAGGTGGCTTATCTCCACAAATAGGGCAAAAATTTGTTTTTCCAAAATCTTCCTGATCCATGTTGATGACATGAGTGTAGACATGCTGTGTAGTGATATTCGTGATTTTAGGGCAAAAACTGTAGGAGCAGTGTCCAAAAATGTGTTTTAAAAATCGGCCTGAAGGTGGCGCTAGAATAGGGCCATGTGAGAAATGAGGGGTGGGGTCTCCGCGTTGCCTTGGCGGACGAATAGGTACCGGCCCCGGCTCTCCCGGACGCTCCTAGCCCGAGTTACGGCATTTTATGTGCGCTGCAGTGGCAGGGGGTCCTCCACTGGGGGCGCCACCACTTTTGCATCCGTTCTGGAGCACCAGGAGTCGGTGGTCCCCGGGAATTCCCCGTGAGCAGCCCCGTTGGGGTGGTCATTTTTGCACATTTGGTCATTTCTTACATCTGGGGGTCCCCCAGGGACCTGGGGGTCCCTGGGGCTCCGGGGGTCCTTGGAGGTTGTAGTTTGGCAGGCAAGGAGTGTGTGTGTAAAATCTGGCATGGATCGGGTCAACGGGTGCGGAGATATAAGCAGGGAAAAAGTGTGACGTGTGACGTGTGACGGACTCACTGACTCACTCACAGACAGCCTGTGGAGGTTTTGGTAGTAAATGCGACCTACGGTCGCAACAATATACACCATCTACATATCGATGCAGGAGTTCCAGAAAACCAAACAAAGGTACTGACGTATATCTTTAAAAATATATATATTTTTCATACAAAAAATTATAATCACATCTCAGGAACAAATGCCTGCTCTCTATGGCTACACGGAGCTGGATATTTCATATATCCCGGTTTTTCAGATATCCACATAGAAAAATATCTAGGTCCACACGACAAAGATATCTAGGTCTAACAAGCACACACACAGCAAAGTCTTCAGAGATAACCGGGTTCCCTGTCTACTCGGATCCAGTGAATCGCATATTTTTCAATCTCTCCACTTATTTATCCGGTCTAAAAAATATCCAGCTTCGTGGCCGAAATATCCAGCTTTGTGTGGCTGCAAGCCCCAACAGCACAAAAAAATGTCTAGCTTCAGAAATATCCAGCTCTGTGTAGCCATAATGTTAGTTCCCTATTTAGAAGCAGCTTCCAGTGAGTCAAAGCCAGGTTCAGATTGCTATCATACGGGATCTGAGATAATTAGCGGGTGCTGAGTGACTGGCTGTGATTGCCCGGCAGCGCGCCGTCGGAAACTATGAGAGAGAACACGAAAAACTAGTAGGGTTACCTCTGCTTTTACCCTGCACAGCGAACGCCAGCACACTTCCATTAAGGTGCCTTTGGCAAACAATCGCTCGTTTTTAGAGTAGCTGCTTGGCCGCAGAGGCTGCGCGGGGATCAGAAGGTATTCGCGTACGTGCGTGTGTGCGTGTGGGTGTGTGTGTGTGTGTGCTTGTGTGTGTGTGTGTGTGTGTGTGTGTGTGTGTGTGTGTGTGTGTGTGTGTGTGTGTGTGTGTGTGTGTGCGCGCGCGCGCGCGCGCGCGCGCGTGCGTGCGTGCGTGCGTGCGTGCGTGCGTGCGTGCGTGCGTGTGCGCAGTGGACACTTTAATAAATGAGTTTGTAAAGGGTTGCCTAAGTACAAAGTACAAAAGCATAATCATCTCCGTCGAATAGAAACCTCATTACAGTATGTCCACAACTGTTACTTTTCAGGGTTTGTTAAAAATACATCAAAAGTAGCAGATCAAAAGGCTTGCGGATCTGCTACTTTTCATGCTTTTGATGCTTTTGTGCGACGCTCTAGAGAGTGATCAAGTAGGACGTTAACTTACGAAAAAAACAAACACAAAAAAGAATATGGAGATAGGAGGTTTCTGAAACAATATGAGAATGGATGTGGCTCTACTGCATGTCAGGCCAGTAGATCCATTTGAATGTGTGTGTGCCTGTGACTGTGTGTGCGTGCATGTGCTTGTGTGTCAATGTTGTTTTTGACAGCAAATTTTTATTTAGTTTTAGTCATAGTCTTTTGAATAAATTTAATTTAGTTTTAGTCATAATTTAGTCACCTGAAAAGTTTTAGTATTAGTCTAATTTTAGTCGACTAAATATCATAAGTTTTTATGGCGACTAAATCTACAGTTGATTTAGTCAACTAAAATGTATTTTGGCAGGCCTTGATGGCATCGTAATGACTGATTTTACACTTGATTGCGTGCTGAAAATAGCCGATCTACAAGCTCACAGCGCGTCGCAGCGCGACGCGTTGTGAGCTTGTAGATCGGCTTGTAGATCGGCTATTAACGTAACACCTGAGAGCAACCAAACATAAAATGACTCTTCAGCACTAGTCCCTCCTTAACATTTTAGTCTAGTTTTTATTGTGTTGACGAAAATGTTAATATATTTAGTCTTAGTTTCAGTCATCACAGCTTAGTTTTTATTTACGTTTTTATTTCGTTTTCGTCAGTGAAAAAAGTCGACAAACATTTTTCGTCATAGTTTTTAGTCGACGAAATCAACACTGCATGCAGGTGCACCATGGAGGGTCCGGGGTGCCGTGGTGGTGGTGGTGGTGGAGGCGGTGGGCGGTCCAGAGGTGGAAGTGCAGTGGAGATAATCCCAGGCTTTGGACCCATAAGTCCTGCGAGCACGCTGGGCAGATCAGGAGCCCTGCAGGCAGGAGGAGGAGGAGGAGGAGTGGTGGCGGTTCCACCCCGTGGCAGTCACCCTGCGGCCCTGAGCCTCTTCCACCTGACCAGGCCTGCACGGCAGCCCTGGAGCGGGCCCAGGGCAGTGGCGTCAGCTCAGCAAGAGCTAAGGTATGGCAGCGTGACTGGTGTCTTCGCGCGCGTGCAAGACACCAGTCATGCTGCCATACCTTAGCAACAGGCATGATGAATTTATTTTAAATAGATGGTGACACTCAGGATTCAAAACAGCGGCCATAACCTGCGAGTGAAATGTAGTGTGGTCACTGTCTTGAATCCTGGTTGGTGTTAGATCTGTGCCTGTTTAAGGTTCAGGCAAACAGCCTGGCCATCACGCACAACAAACTGACGAGAATAAACTTTATTGGTTTTCATGTGTCTAGGAGGTTGACAGTAAGTACTTCATTAGACCCCCTGGTGTGGTTGTTATGAGCAATTATGTATTCCCCTTGTATTTGGGGTTTCTTCCTGGAGGCTGACGCCTTGTGGGTCAAAAGTGCCGGTCCAAAAACACAGATAAAATGACGTCATATAATCATCGCCTCCGCGAGGCGTTGTGTGCTTGTAGATCTGCTGTTTTCACTATTTTTGTGCAACGGCCTTATATGATGATGTCCGTGGCGGACCCCCGCGACGGACCCCTCCACGGCCGAGAGGAGTGCTTGTAGATTGTAAATGTCCCATCCATGTAAACGCGTCGCACGCTGTATGCTCTCTCTCTGACCGTGACTGTGACAGGCAGCGCAGCGCTGACACTGGTCCATGCACTGGTCTCATGACATAAGCAACGTCATAACTGTGCGCACTGCGCAAATGACTGATCTACAAGCTACATCGCATCTCTGTAGATGTATGTTGATGTCTTGTAGATCTGTTCTTTTTCTGCAATCGGCTAAAATGGCTAGTAACGGAGTAACAAGGCTTTTTTTTGCGGAGTAAAGCGTTATATATTACCATTTCTTTTAGAGTAATACCTTACACTACTCGTTACTGGAAAAAGTAATAATATTACAGTAATATATTATTAGTAATTCGTTACTGCCCAACACTGGTCATCAACCACCATGACAACCAGGCATACTTAATGAACTGGTGTGTGTGGTCACATAAAAACCTAATTTTAACTTTTTCTGTACAATTTTTTGGAGAAAAAAAAATCTTCCTTCTAGTATAACCATAATACCTGATAATCGTGTTTTAGGGTAGCCAAGGTATGGCAGCTGCCATACCTTGCCATACCCAATTGACGCCTCTGGGCCAGGGCGGCAGGACGGGCCCACACAGCCACAACACTTCTATCAGGGAGAAAACAGTTGAGGCTAAAGTCTGGGTTTGCAGACTTTAAGCCTGCTTTTCGGGGAGGGAGCGGCATTCGCCTGACCGCATCCCAAGCTGACCCCCCCCACCTGTCCTGTCCAACTGCAGTTAAGCCATGGACCCCCATAATAACTCTGAGGGGCCTTTTTCCACCAAAAGAACCTTGGTTCAAGAACCAGTGCCGTTCAACTTTCTTGGAACCTTGGTTCGTTCTGGCGAACCGGCCGCAGACCGGCTTGCGTTTCCACCAGATTGAACCAGATTGAACCAGAGGAAACAAGGAGTTTGTGGTTCCCGTTCCGAAACAACTTTTACGGTTCGGTTCATCCCATAGGCGGGAGAAAGCACCCGAACTGGTTCTTTGCCGGTCGAAAAGTGCCCTGAGAGTGTGCAAAATGGAACCAAGTCGACCTGGTCCATTTGGTTCCATTTTGCACACTCTTAGAGTCTTTTGGAGTCTTTTTTGAATCTCAGCCTTTTGGTTTGATTCTTAACTATCAATAATTGAACCACTAGGCTAAACAGTTGCAGCAAAGTTTGGGTTTGCACTTTGCAGACTTTAAAAGCCTGCTTTTCCGGGGGGGAGGCAGCGTTTGCCTGACCGCGTCCCGAGCTAACCCCCTCGTCCTGTCCAACTCCGAGACGGTCATTATTGTCTCTGACACGCAGGGGGCTTTCGTGTCCCGCTGCGTGCGGCCTGGACACTTCAAATGCTACCCGATACCCGCAGATCAAGGCTTTGAACAGAGAAGGAAGTCTGCCGCGGTAACCCCGGAGCTCCTCACATCTTCAGCTTTGGGCTATTTAAAGGCCATGCGCCATTTGCAATATCTAGTTCAATCAAATGGGACGCATAAATCTGCCGATATTGTTGCTGCTGCGCGAGGACGCAGTGTCCCCGCGTTATTAATAAGCAGGAGAGGGGGTGGGGGTGGAGGTGGGGGTGTCACTGGGTTAATGTGTTCAGTATGGCCGCGCAGTTTGGCCCCGGGGAGAGATGAGGCCCAGAGGGCAACTCGGAGGTCGAGGGGTCGGTTGACCCCCAGAGCACCGTCCCAGCCCCGGCCAAGCCCTGATTCAGCTGGACACCCCGAGAAGAGACGACCCCCCCCCCCCCCCTTCTCCGTTCCACCCCTTCACGATGAAGCTGGGAGCTCCAGCTGTTAAGGACGGGGTGAGAGAGCGAGGGAGGGGTGTGTGTGTGTGTGTGTGTGTGTGTGTGTGTGCGTGCGTGCGTGCGTGCGTGCGTGCGTGCGTGCGTGCGTGCGTGCGTGCGTGCGTGCGTGCGTGTGTGTGTGTGTGTGCGCGCAGCTCAGCTGACAGGATGTGCTACTCCTGGTCCCAAGGCGCTCCTATCCTTCCATTCCTACACTTAACTCATCGTTCACAATCGCACACAGCAAAAAAAAAAAAAAAACGTGTCCTCTCTTTGTTCGGTTCAAACTTATGTGCTTATTCGGTGCCGTGGCATTTTTAAAAGTGGAGCCCATAAACATTTCGGACGCCCTCGCATTGCATGTTTCAGAAAACAAGCTATAAATAATCTCTCGAACGTCCTCTCGATGCTGCGTTCATCAAACCGCTTTTTCTTTCTGGGGGCCCTAAACGCAGTGAATGCAGCGCAGCAACGTTCATGGCTTGACAGCTAAATGGTCCTCCTAAACTGGCCGTAAACCTCCACGTGACCCCGTCACCGCTGCCATCATTATGGCCCATCACAACAACTCTAATGGAGCTGATATGCAACAGCTTGGCTCCCGGTCTGAAGCCACAGCTTCACACCCATGACCAGAGTCACTGCAGTGGCTCCAGCGTCGGCTGGTGTAAACACATAAACAGGGGCCCCAGAACGTTCTCTCTGCGGGCTGCC
The DNA here is from genome assembly GCF_963921795.1 of Nannobrachium achirus. NCBI lineage: Eukaryota > Metazoa > Chordata > Actinopteri > Myctophiformes > Myctophidae > Nannobrachium > Nannobrachium achirus. Next base: position 51,133,285 of record NC_137813.1, read on the forward strand.
GGGATTCTTCGGCAATAGCTTGGCTGACTATAAACCAGTCTGCGCCACAAACAGGGGTGTTGCACCGAATTCTGGAGCCCTGGGTATAGGGGCCCAAGGATTCACTCTGTTATTCTGTGCTTTAGCTATTGAAAAGTAGCAGATATACAAGCTCACGAGTGCCACGCTGCAAGCTTGTTTTTTGTGAAAATTTGTCTTTGAGGTTTTTTTTGAAAAACCTATGTTTCTATGTCAGTGGTGTTCAAACATTTTCGTAGGACCCCCGAAATGATATGTATTTGGCCACGGACCCCCATCTCAAAATATTTACTTCCAGGGACCCCCCCCCCCCCAGAATCAAAATTTGAGTTACAAATGTTCGCTTAAAAATACATATATTCAAAGATTTGCCCACATTTTCACGACTTTTCAAAAATAGCAGATCTACAAGCTCACTGTGAGCTTGTATATCTGCTATTTTTCAATAGCTAAATATAAAATAATGAAGGTCCATCCACCTTGGGCCCTAGTAACTCAGTCCCACTCCCCCCCCCCCTTGTGACGCCCCTGTGCCACAAAGCCACCATCACCTCCCGCTTTTCATTAGTTCTACGCCGCTTCGCTTGGCCTTTTCTCCTATAGCCTCTCTCGGGGGAGTTCCCAGGTGCTCTATCTGGGCACTGGATATGGGAGATATGTGTATCAACGGAGGCGAAGGCAACTCGACGTGTCTGCAGGCCACATTGCGGTCGGATCCTCCGTGTACGCAAAGGCAGGAGCACGAACGTGTCATCAGATTGGATTAAAAGTAAGCCTGGTGGAGTTGTGCCTGACAGAGACGAACATGACTCCTGCAAACCGCGGGGGCGAGCCGAGTAAAGCACACCACAAGTGCCCTGCTCAAGCTCACAGCGCCAAAAAAGAAAGGATTTCAGCCGAGGAGAACTGGAGTGGTCCGCACAAACTAATTGCGATCGCCAATCAGACCGGAAAATGGTTAGCGTTTATTATGACCCATGTGAAACCGAGGCTGATCCCGGTCCCATCGGGAGTCGAGTTACATTCACCTGATGCGGACAATCTGATTCACAGCGGCTCAGGTTGAGGTGGGACGGTTCCCTTCTGGTGACTCCCATGAGGATTCACTGTGGGAATGCGTGTCTTCAATGGGCAGAGGAACAAATCAGAACACTTGATGCTCACAGAAGTACCTCGCACACAGTCAGGGTTCCATTTGTAGAAAAGAAAGAGAGGGGCGGACCATTTCTTAACCATTTGAGCCCTATGTACTTCATTGTACCACGAATAGCGGAAATAGCCAGTCTACAAGCTCACAATGTGACGCATTGTGATGCATTGTGAGCTTGTAGAGTCTGATATCTTTGCTATTTTTTTAATAAATAAACGTATATATTTTTCCCCCCAAATAGGGAATAGATGGTTTCCCTATTTTCTTTCTTGTATTTTGTGTTTTAGATAGCGCTCATAGACTGTAAAAAATATATGGACAAAGCGAAGCCATTGGTTTCTATGCAGCGCAAATGACACATTTTGGGTCCTTGGCATGGGTGTCGCCATCATAGATTGTAAAGGCACCAGAGGATGCTATTGGCTGCCAACGGTCACGTGCAACCGCAGGGATACATGGGAGAATGTGGTCGGAGCCTCCCGAAATACAGCACACGAAGAAGAACACAGCCGGCTGGTATCAGCTTAGTTGGCCACGCCCCCCGCAACTTTATCATTAATTTTTGGGTCCGTATTTTCACAAAACGCATATCATGGTGATTGAAAGGCAATCTTTAACTAGCGATAGGAACCATAAAGTATTTATGAAAATGTTAATTAAGGTTAGAAAACAAAAGGGGAAAATGAATGGGGTCCAATGGAGAACAATTCTTTTTGCGATCGGCCGGGGGGGGAAACAGCGGATTTTGAGGTATTTGTACTATAATAATACTTGTACTTCTACTCCACTACATCTCGGATCCAAATATTGTACTTTTACTCCACTACAATTATTTGAAAACATTACTTTTCAGATTTTGATAGCCAATCTACAAGCTCGCGATGCGACGCATAGTGAGCTTGTAGATCTGCTATTTTCAAATATTTGTATACATTTGAAAACATTCTGCATAATGAGTACTTTCTACTTTGGTACTTTAAGTACATTTTGACACCAATACTTTTGCATGTTAATTTGCTTTCTTCAATGTAAATGACTCAAAAGGCAAAAGGCACCGGTATGGTACTCCACTTTACTAGGTTCAATTCCCCGCGGTGTCCTACTTTGGCACTTACATGAAAGCCCATGTGCACTCATTTGTCACGTTGTTGAGCCAGGTGGCTCGCTGTGTTAAGACGTTCTCTTGATGCTGCCAAGGTCGTGGGTTCAAAACCCCGCCAAGGTTTTGCTACTCTTTACTCCAAATGTATGCTTTGAAGGACAACATCCAGAACATCGGTTCAAGCACAAGGAAAGCTGTGACGGCAAAGGGAGCCAGGTGGCTCCACTACTCTGTTAAGCCGCTCTCTCTCTTCATGTTGCCATGGTTGTGGGTTCAAACCCTGCCACGGTAGTCCTGTATACTCTTTACTCCAGCAGCAAGTTAACCGTTCTGTTTGGGGTCTGTCAGACAGAAGCCAGCTGGACTAATAGCAGCGTGAGAGAGACAGTAAGTGCACGTGTTTGTGTGTGTGTGTGTGTGTGTGTGTGTGCGCGTGCCTTTCTGCTTGGTGAAACATCAGTGGTTGAAATGAAAATACACATTACTGTTTATTTCAACTCCACCTTAACTCAAACAGAAATATTGTATGTTGTTATTTCAATACATAAGATAAGACATATACTGTCTTGAACACAACATTTTTGAGATGGAATGCAACATGTTCAATGGGAGTCACGTGATATTGCGCGTCCAACGTGGGTTATCAAAATCAGTTATCTTGCACACTCTTGAATCAGAGCCAGGCACAAACTTGGAAAAAGTACTCATCCCTGCATGGTTTTGAACCTTCTGCTAACACTGACCTTTCCTCCCCATCACAGCCACATGAACAATTATTGTGTCAACTATGATAATTACTTGGCCTTATCAGATATACATGCTTACAAAAGGTGCATTTGAACCAACTAACTTCAGAGTATCTGCTTGTGTTGTATTCTAACCACTGTACCACCATGGTTAGTTGTGCTACGATAACAGAAACACACATCTCTCCATGTACAGCAGCAGCCAATGTGGTACCTATGTGTATATACAGTATTTATATGGGTAAAATTTCTCACAGTGGTAGCGAACACTTTTCAAGTTTACCTTGTACATTGCTCTGGATAAGAGCATCTGCTAAATTACAAAACTGTACGAATCAGCTTTATTGTCAAATCACAGGTTTAAAGAAAAAAAAGAGGGTAACATTTTTGTGCAAGTTCTACAGTTTTTGTTATTTCCATAGAAAACAGAAAGGGAAAGAAGTAGAAGAAGAAGGGGCAAGGGGGAAGAGAGATCAATAAAAGTAAAAAAAAAAAAAAAAAAAAAAAAAAGATCTACACACAGTAGCCCAACTGAGGTAGCCCACCTGAGGTAACATGTAAAGGTGTGTGAGCATAGCAGCAGATATATACTGTCTGTACGTGATATATGGATGTGAGAAAAAGTTAGACAAACCTGACTGACCTGACAGAAGTGTTACTGGGTCCAGTGTTCATCGACTACCTTTTTTCACTGACGAAAACTCAATAAAAACTAAGCTATGATGACTAAAACTGAGACTAAATATATTGACAATTTTGTCGACAAATAAAAACTAGACTAAAATGTGAGGGAGGGCCTGTGGAGAAAATGGCCGATCTACAAGCTTGTAGATCGGCTATTTCAGCATGCAACCAAGTGTCAAATCTGGCATTACGACGCATTACGACCAGGCCTGCCAAAATACATTTTAGGCGACAAAATCAACTGTAGATTTAGTCGACTATCTTATGATATTTACACAGAGAGCTTACGGTCGATGGGAGTCTATAAAGCAGGGTTCCCGAATTAGTTTTCCCCAAGGGCCGAATTATGTCTAGGGTACCAAGCCGAGGGCCACAACATTGCGGGAGGCGACGCCGGCGTTCCCGCTACTCCAGCGACATATCGTCGTTGTCGGGTGAAAATCTTGTATGTCCAAAACCGTTTGTTTTGCATTTATCATTTTAAAAAATATTTAAACTAGTGAAAACAGCCGATCTACAAGCTTGTAGACCTGCTGTTTTCACTAATTTTGTGCGACGGCCTTGTATGATTTGCGAAAGAACGTACACATTTGGAGATACGAGATTTCCCCCCCCGACAACGACGACATACTAGTGTCGTTTCTGCTCTTATACCACCATTATTACTGGGGTTGGTGTGGGCCAGACAGTAGCCTCCTCCCGCGGGCCGCAAATGGCCCGCGAGGCCGCCTATTGGGGAACCCTGCTATAAAAGAGTCCAGGCATCATCTCGCCTTGGCAAGTCCGCCTGGCAGGGAGATTTCTAGAAGGTGCTGCCGGGCGGGCAGCAGAGCCTCTACGTAGACAACATGTCCCCAGAGACAGCAGCAGACACACAGAGCCAACAGGGCTGGAAAATGTTACAGGGCTTTGACTGAGTCACGTCGGGCACCCACCCTAAAACACCACTCACTGTCAGGGCTTAATGTGCGTCCGCACTGGCTCCAACCGAATCAAAACGTGCCTCCGCATATCAAACACGGTACACGGAAACATATTCATACTCATGGGGTGCAACCTGTTTCAGACTGAATAAAATGTCCTCAAAGAAGTGAAGATGTTGTTTTAACATTGCTGGCCAGACACGCCGAGGCCAGTTGAGTGCTTCCGGGGTCCACTTTGGCCTCCCCAATCAGGTCATCTCACGTCTCACACCGTCAAAGACGATGCCACTCCGCGTCAGCTCGCAACAAAACCCGCACTGTCTGGACAATATCCACGGCAATACCTTTCTGTGTTCAAAATTAAATTCTCTGCAAAGAGCAAATTCATATTTGTGCCTGAGCAATGTTAAAGTAAACTCGGGGGAGCAGGTTAGCTCAATTACCGTGTTGTTTTAGCAAATGGATTTGCTGAGCCGTGTCCAGATGCACTTTTGCGACCGCCGAAATGCACAGAGCTCACATTAAGAAAACGCTGCTCCTATGCAGAAATGATTCACGCTTTGATGGGTGCTGAAATTAGCATCCTCGTTTGGGGGCCGTAAATGTGCCACGATCAATGCTACCAGGTAACGACTACGTAGCCTTGGCTCGAAATGGTGCGTGGTCACAGGCTTCAAACATACCTTTGTAGCCTACAACAAGTTACAAAAAGGGGCTGCAGTTTACCTTGGCTGTAATTTGCTGAGCAACCATCACAATATACTGTAACCAACCGGTAAATCTTTTAAAATACGGATTTATTTTGTGAAGAAAATGACTAAAAAGGTTATGTTGCTCCATCCATTTGAACAGGTTTCCAGAAGCATGTGCTCTGGACCAGTGGGATCCTCAGTGTTCCTTGAGGGTGTTCCAAAGGGACCCTTACAGGTCCGTAACTCTGAGAGCGTACAAATGGAACCAAATGGCTCCATAAGGGTCCATTTGGTTCCATTTGTACACTCTCAGAGTCATGGCGGTCCTTGAAATGATTTTTGGAGCGGTGAAAGCGCTCCCAATAGACAGGTATGTCCGTGGGTATGTGGCTGGGTGGCTGGGTGGCTGGGTGGCTGGCCGTGTCCGTAGCCTGGCAATACATTGAGTGGCCACACACAACACACTAGTTAAAGGAGGGGCGCTGTTTTGTGCAGGCCAGGCACACTCACCACTCACTCACAGGCACAGTTTACAGTTTACAGTTTAGGCATTTAGCAACACACACAGGGTATAGCTGCTCAGATTCACCGCTCCACTTCGAACCGAGGTTTGATTTTTTTAGTACCACTGCTCTAGACTGATACCTTTTTTCTTCCTCTTCTTCTGTAAGCGAAAGTAAACGTTCTGCCAATATCACACTAGGCCCCATGTTGAGAATAACTCATCTGAATTTTGCTATAGCACTGAAAAAACACCCAATCACAGTGAGAATAGATCTGAGACTATAAAAAGGGGGGAAAAGCTTTCGAAGAAGTAGCTGGCATTGTGAATGACTGGCGAAGATGAGGCCATTCTAGGGCTTCGCTGATAGAGATCACACAGCATGGACTTTCTGGGCTAGGTTTCAAGTGGGTTGAGCAGGAAGACAAAGCTGCCTTTGAAATACAAACACGGGTGAAGAAAGAAAAAGAACTTGCTGAGGCTGCAGTATTTTGATCATCCTCTGTTTGGAGATAACAAGAAGAAAAAAAGAAAGCAGGCCTAATTTTGCCCCGGGAGGGCTCAGGTTTCTGTACACAGGACGCAGTCAGACTTCGAGTCTTACCCAAGACTCTTTTCCCCCCCTTTTTTTCTGGTTAGGTCATTATTATCATTATTATAACAATAATAAAAGTTGTGCAAATCCGGCTACAGTCACAGCGCGGGTCTTGCGAGGTGGTGCGGATGTGTTTACTGCAATTTCCAATGTCGCTAAAAGCCTTCTGTGTCTATTGCATCAGCTCCTACTATTTGATCTAAAAAAGAAAAAGGAAAGGGAGAAAAAAAAGTGCCATGTTCCCTTGGCAGGAGGTGGGGGGGACGGGACTGGATGTGGTCGATTCTTTCCACAGCTCTGTTTAAAGGCCTTGGCGGTGTGCAAACACCCGTTGCACAACAGTGTACAACATACATGTGAAACAGGGGTGAAACTGCTCCGTCAGATGTGTGTGTGTGTGTGTGTGTGTGTGTGTGTGTGTGTGTGTGTGTGTGTGTGTGTGTGTGGGTGCTGAGGGCCTGCGTGGCTGTGTAAACATGACCTGAGCATTCTCAAGACGACCGATGGCTATCGAAACAACCAGACTGACGGGCCTGATCTAGGGCCTGCACTGTAAAATCAAGACAGTTCCTTTTAACTCAGGGGTCTTCACCGTTTTCAGGCCAAGGAACCCTTAGTTGAGAGAGAGATGAAGCAGGGACCCCCACAACCTTTTCATAGATTCTATAGTTTTATTGTTTGACAGCACAACATACACACAGTGTATTTTGCATTCATGTCAATTTGTGTTTTCAGATATTTAACCACATGAACCGCCTTTTCACTCTGTACTTATTCTGCTCTTTTTCCCCTCTACACCAAACCTCTTTGCGCGAGGCATTGTGAGCTTGTAGATCTGCTATTTTTGGTTAAAGTTCTCAATGTATAAATATTAAATAATGGACGCTAGGGTTCAAATCGTTAATATAAAAAAGAACAACTGTTTCTATCACACAAAGATTTGGAGGACCCCCTGTAGTAACTCTGAGGAACCCCTAGGGGTCCCGGACCCCCTGTTGAAGACCCTTGCTTTAACTCTGAGATTGAACAAATGTAACAGAATGGACCCGTAATGCTGTCATGTTCTTAGAGTTACAAATGCATGTCCGGTGCTCCAGACTAACTTTTCAGTTGCACTTTTTCATAATACAGTAGGTGCACCAGCATTTACGTGCACCTACATATAGAAAGACCTGCCTAAATGTGAAGTGCACCTGTGCGACTAATTTTCAGTTACACTGGACAGATTTTCGGGTGCACGTGCGGCCACAATGGGCGCACTCTCTCTCTACAGCTCTGATATTTGTCTGTCCATTACTGGTTTGCAAAACATTTTTGACTGACGAAAACTACATCAAAACTAAATAAAAACTAAGCTGTAATGACTAAGACTGAATATATTGACAATTTGGTCGACAAATAAAAACTAGACGAAAACGTTAGTGAGGGACTAGTGGAGAAGAGATCCAGTAGAACTAAAAGACAAGTCATTTTTTTGTTTGGTTTCGCTCAGATGTTGCACACTGAAAATATTGTAGCCGATCTACAAGCTTCTATAACGGCTATTTTCAGCATGCAACCAAGTGTAAAATCACCATCGATCGCCAAAATAGAATTATATTCAAAATAGAATATTCAACCGTAGATTTAGTCGACTAATACTAGACTAAAACTAAAATATTTCAGATGACTAAAATATGACTAAAACCTAATACAATTTCATTCAAAAGACTGACTAAAACTAAATCAAAACTTGATGACAAAATCATCACTACTTCATGCACGACGACAATGATGCAGCGTCCAGGTCGCTATGGCACGCCGCAGCACAGAAACAGCTGCACCAAGGACACCTCTGGCGTGGCGGTTGCCGTCGGTGTGATAGATAACATTGTGTTGCGTCTTGTTGTCCCTCACCCCTCTGCCAGCTCGGAGCGTCAACGGCGGACGAAATTCAAGCGCTACATGTAAAAAGGAACTCTGTGTTGACCGGGTCAGCAGGTCGCGCGGTTCCCTGGCCAGAGTGGATTCCTCGCAGCGTGTGTGAGGAGGAGGCCGCCGGCCCGGCCGGCCGGGCTAGCAGACTGGCTCTCAACCTTTTCAGGCCACAACCCCCAAATAATCATATTTTAACTGGGGACGAGCACTAAGTTGAGGCATTACATTTTGTATAACACGGTTCTATTGTGAAAATAGCTGATCTACATGCTCACAATGCCTCGCGTTGCGAGGCGTTGTGAGCATGTAGATCTGCTATTTTCACAATTTCTGCCTCTAATATTTGACAATTTGGCCAATGTTTAATTTGTCATTTTATTGTTAGCCTTAGTCCTTAGCCTAGATTGTCACTTCAGAAATATGCATACCCTCTTATACACTTAAACTTTATGTTGGTTTGTTTACTGTTGAGTGAGAAAACAATGATGCACATTAAAGGAGGACTTCACCACTTTTCAACCTGTCTTCATGGTCCTCACTAATGTTCATGATAAAATAGCACAATTCCTTTCTACTCAGTCAGGGTCTCATAGGAGAGCTGTGGGCGGGTCAAATCCATCAACCAGTGACATCATCGTTTGACCGATTTTTTTTTTAAACAATATTTTTGAAAAGAATATTTCGATTTTTATTATCGCAAGAACAATGGCTTCCACTTTAACATTGCAACTTTTCAGCAATAGAAAGCCTGCAGTTTCTATTAGCTTGGATATGAGATCCAGACTGAGTAGAAAAATGTTTTGTTATTTTATCATGAACATTAGTGAGGACCTATTATATGAAGACAGGTTGAAAAGTGGTGAAATCCACCTTTAAGTTAATCACCTGGGGACCCCTCAAAAATGTGGGGACCCCTACTGGGGTCAGGTTGAAAACCACTGGGTTAGCAGACTGGCAGCAGCAGAGAGGTTTACCACTACACCATACACCCCCGTGTAAACACAACCACAAAAACCCCACGTAGACGATAGACTCTCCGCTCTGCGGGTCTCTCAGCACAAGACAGCCTCCGATAGCATCAGGATCCCTATATCCTGTGTAATCACGCTGCACTGACTACTGTATATGCTCCCTCATAGAGCGAAGGCAGATAGAATCGTCCATACGCGACTATACTTCGCCTCCCGGGGCCCCCGTGGCAAAAAGAAGGAGAGAGAGAAAAAAACCTTCCCCTGGCATTCGCGGCAACGCAGATACCATCAGCTGAGATCAACTCGTAAGGGGACATTAAAAGGTTTCTCTTCCTAACTCATTTGGGGAGAACATTAAAGCGTGAAATTCGATTATTGCTGCTGCCGTCAGGTAAAATGCCGTAAGTGGTATTGGTGCCTGGCTTGTTTAAATCAGAAGCTTATAGTGACTGTCAGGCTGGAGTGTGCTCGGGGAGAGAGAGAGAGAGAGAGAGAGAGAGAGAGAGAGAGAGAGAGAGAGAGAGAGAGAGAGAGAGAGAGAGAGAGAGAGAGAGAGAGAGAGAGAGAGGGAGAAGCCACCATAATGTAATGTAATGTAATGAAATGTAATGTGCACACTGTGGGGAGTTACCACTACCAGACTGGCTGACTGCCTGCTATCCAGGCTAACAGTGTGATAGAGATCTACCTGGGAGGCTCCTGCACTATACCTACAGTACAGTACGGATTAGATAGGGCATAGAGTGAAGCACGTACACACACACAGCCAGGCACGTGCACACATATAGACATCAAAGGGGGCTCGAGCCCCTGCCCTTTTATCCATCTGTAAATAAAGTGCCCTCTCCAGAACAATGAATGCAGTTTTCACTATGGTGAAAGAAATGCAAACGCCCCTCTTTCCATGCCATACCTGAAGGCAGCATTCAAGAGAATTGCCATTTCCAAACTCTCCTGAACATGAATGCAGCATCTTATGTTGAAAGAATTGCCCCTCTCTGTGTAGAAATCCATGCCTTCTTCACGCCAAATCTCCAGTATTGACTTGGTTATGCTTAGTTCAGTGTGGTATCAAGCACCGAAAATAGCCGACCTCCAAGCTCACAAGGCATCGCAGCCCGACGCGGTGTGAGCTTGGAGGTTGGCTATTTTCGATGTTTTCACCAAAAGGCCCTTTTAGAAATGTCAGCCCCTGCCTCTCTAACATTCTCTGCACGTCCCTGCACACAGCACTAGTTTACTCTACGCAGGGGGGGAAGAAAGAGTTTGACCGATTCTATTCCAATTCCAAAGAAAGAAAACTATGCATGCAACATTGTATGCAATATTATCCATTGGTCAAGATTATGAAAATACAGAAGGCTTAAAAGAGCAGAACGTTTAACAGACCTATAGAGATTGACAGGTCCGTCGTAGTAGACCGTGCCACGATTAATATAGAATATATTAAATATTTATTGGGATTCGGGAACAGACGTTAAGTGAAGTGCAGAGGACACGTGTGCGGGGGAAGAAGTCCTTTCTTCCAAAAGAATACACAAGGTTCCATTTAAAGTCTAATACTGTCACCGTCGTCGAGCGGACACCTTGTATGTCCATATTTAACCTTTTTATGTTTTTATTCATGAACGTAAAAAATGTAAACGGTTTCACCTATAATCACGTGCCCAAATTAATCAGCGACAGCGGGTTGAAAGTGGTTAAGTCTGCTTGTGGCTAAATAACTCTGTCCCTCTGGAACACAGGTTTCCACTGAACAACCATAAAACTTTTAATACGACTGTATGATGAAAATGTCACGGTCTGCAGATCCTGACATTTGTTAACTCACTTACTGCCAATTAAAAATGCCCTCGAGTGGCATTAGTGCCAGCCCTCTCCATAGACTTCCATGTAATTTGTAGTGCACAGATCATGCACACCCATGCACAGATCATGCACCATGTTTGTGCAGGCTGTTCACAGCTTTCAAACAAAAAAAAAAGATTGGAAATCCGTTCAGGCATTCTTGAGATAATAGCCATTATGTTTTCCTATAATGTAAACAAAGATGGCTGCCATGTTTGATAGATGGGGTTGCTATGGGGGTTAAACATGCAATTTCGCGATTTCTATCATGCCTACTACATTTATTGGGGTCCAAAAAATCTTTTTGAAAAAAAAAATTTTTTTGAAAAAAAATTTTTTTTTGTTTTTTTTCTAAGTAAAAGTCGCCCAAAGTCGCTTGGCAGGGAAGCCCATAGTGAGAAAGTTGCTCTAAAAGTCGCCTGGCACTGTATGAGTTAACCTCGCGTCCTGGCGAACAATAAGGAGATTCTTTGTCATAATAATATCAAAATCGGCCAGACGTTAAAAAGGTGGCCGTGCGTACTGTCTCCTCTCCTCTCCTCCTCAGGCTAAAAACTCCAGAGCTTTCCCAGACGTCTCATAAGAGCGGATAAGTGCTGCCCCGACCTTTGACTCGGCCAAACTTCCCTCCCTGAGAGAAGAGCCCGAAAGGGGACTGGACAGGTCTGTTGTGGAAAAATAAAAACTCTCAGGTCCTTCCATTTTTACACGGATCCTTCCTCTTTGCCAGCTCGCTAAAGGTCAAGCCACTAAAGCTGCCGTGTGTTGAGTCACCCCCTCTGCTGGAAAATGTTCATATTTTCTGGTTTCAAAAAAAAAAGAAGAAGAAGGGGAGAGAAAATGAAAATCATTCGTCATAATTTCCCCGCCGTTGGGACAGAGTGGTGCTCTGTGGCCAGCCAGCTCGCAAGCGGTTCAAGCGGGGCGTAAAGAAAAGAAAGAAAAAATAAAAGGCCCTGGAAGCGACGTTCCCACCGAGCGGAGCGTGGGGGGGGGGCGGCTCGGAGCGTTTGAGGTGGTCTCGCAGTCGGAATGCTGAGCCCAGGAGTGAGACGAGGGGCTGTCAGTCGTGATGTACGACTGGGGGTGGGAGAGGAGGAGGGAGAGGCTGGCATCGCTGGACACACAGGGACGTCAGCCACCGTCTGGGTCGCCACTCGCTGCCACAGTAGGGATGGGACGATATGAACATGTCATGGCACGATTATTGTGACAAAAGAATCGCGATTGGCGATATTATGGCGATAATGAAAATCCATTGCGGAACATTTACCAAAAAATAGCAGATCTACAAGCTCAACTTTTAGATCAGCTATTTTTTGGGCAAAGACATTTGATAGAGAGTGAAAAAAAAAAGACTATCAAATGGGGGCCGCTCTCCATTCCGACATGCTGCCATTCCAACATTGACTTCTAATTGTCGGAGTGGCGGCACTCCCATAGAGGTTAGGGTTAGGTATAGGGTTAGTGTCGGAATGGGGGGATGTTGGAATAGTCATTGATGGAATGGGGGGATGCATCCGTATCAAGTACGTATATTATAAGTACCTTTTACCAATTATAGAGGGTTTAAATGGTACCGGATATGCAGCCTGGCAAATAAAAGGTGAATTGCTCCCAGTGCATGACGGAGGACGATATGACGATAAATAAAATCTCCACGATACGATACGTTTTTTATCACGATAAACGATAATATCGATTATCGTCCCATCCCTGCTCGCTACTACTGTACTAAACTGTACGCAGGCAGGCTGCGCACTGCATGCACATCAATCGCATGGTGATTATTGTTGCTGCCTCTTATCTCCATATTTCAACTTGTGTTTTTTCTTTCATAAATTCATGCCCTACTTGATCATGCTAGAGCCGGCTTCACACAAAAGTATCAAAGTGCATCAAATGGTACAAACACAAAGACTCCACTTGGACCAAGTCACTCACAGTCAATGACATTTGGGAACGGGAATCCTATAGTTACAGTATGTCATAATACAGCAGGTGAACATTTGGTGAAGTCTGCTGGCCAACTGGTCCAGGTGCATAGGCATTGCCACATACTGTAGGTATTGATGCCTGACGGCGTCGCTGGTTCGATTCCCGATCCGGACGACCTTTGACGCAAGTCTCTCCCCTTCTCTCCCCCCATTTCCTGTCAGTCTACTGTCCTATCCAATAAAGGCATAAAAGCCCCCCCCCCCCCCACCCCCCCCCCCCCAAAAAAAAAGATAGAAGATCCAAAAGCATCACAACGCGTGATGTTGCGACACATTGCGACCTATTTTTGGACAAATGGATATGGTGAAGAAGGGAAAAAAAAGAAGGGGAACCAATAACAGACCTCTGGGGGACTCCGGCTCGCCTAAGTATGATAGGGTTTTAAGCGGTTAGAAAACATTGTGAGTCGGTTCACAGGCTTCCGATACGATAACGTCTAGCGGCTCATTTCTCATGATCACTTCTCCAGAAACCAGACACACAGAGGAGAGGCCGCTGCGCTGCTGTGTGTTAAGACGTGCGGGGCCGTTTCTGTGCGAAAGGTCACGCTGACCTCATCGTGAAATCGACTGTTTTCGCTGCAGAGTGAAAGTGAACCCACGTCACTCTCTCTCTCTCTCTTTCTCTTCCTCTCCACCTCTCTCTCTCTCTCTCTCTCGCTCTCGCTCTCCTCTGCTACAAGTCCTGGGCTGAGCTTGTGGTTGAAACGCCTCCCCACTCCACCACCACCACCACCACCCCCACCACACAACCACCCCCACCCCTCTCCTTGCCACCGCTCTCTCCATGTTGATGCTGATAATTACCCCTGAATAGATCCGCACATTCCCATGGATGTCAGCGGAGGCCCAATGCCCCGTTTCGTCGCTCCCCATCTCCTCATTATCCGCCGCCACTACACCCCCATCCCACCCCTCCAAAAACACGCACGCACGCACGCACGCACGCACGCACGCACGCACGCACGCACGCACGCACGCACGCACGCACGCACGCACGCACGCACGCACGCACGCACGCACGCACGCACGCACACACACACACACACACACACACACACACACACACACACACACACACACACACACACACACACACACACACACACACACACACACACACACACACACACACACACACACACACACACACACACACACACACACTCCTCAATAGGGATTAAGACAGCGAGACGAGAGAGAAGAAGAGAGAGGGAGAGAGAGAAGAGTGTGAGAGAGAGAAAGGGTGCTTGCCCAGAGTGAAGGGATGTTTGCCATGTGCGTCTGCATCATCCGTGTCATCTTGCCAATGTCCCACAGCTGTCAGCGGGAATAAATCACAACGCGAGGTACCTGGACCTGTCAAAAGGGGAAGGTCGTCTCTACTTGTCAAAACTTCAACAGATTCACAAAGGGGCTCAGATGGGTACATTTTTGGAGCATCAAAGAAGTCGACGCTCAAAAACAAGTCGCAGGTACAATCATGTCAGAGGGGGAAGCCAGAGAGAGGAGAAAGAAGAAAAAATAAACACATCGGTCGTGGGAAAAATCGCGGAGGGAAATGGATTGATTCCGACCGGTTCTTCTTGTGCAGACAAGAGCCGCAGATGTCTCACTGTAATGTACAGTACGTCTGCCCACGCAACCCACACATGTGGTCACGCTCATTCAGGCTGGCAACGTCACAAAGCCATGCCCACTAAAGACCATACAGCGATGGAAGGAGTAGGCCTAGTACTCTGTTAGTTTACTTTTAAGTAGCAATACCGCAATGCAGACATATTCCGTGGAAAGTAAAAAAGGCCTCTATTCAAAATATGACTTGAGTAAAAGTATAAAAGTATCGGCATTAAAATATACTTGCAGTGCCAAGGTAAAAGTATACTGACTTTTTTTGTAAAATCTTTTCAAAAATAGCAAAAGTATAAAATAGGGCATATGTACAGTAAGTGGTGACATTTGATTATACACAATTTACGTTTTGTGACGGATAACTAAAGCTGTCAAATAATTGTAGTGGAGTGAAAAAAGTGTTCGCATATAAGTATAAAAAGAAATGGAAAACATAAGTAAAGTAAATCTCACCTCAAAACTGGACTCAAGTAATAGCACATATCGTTTCTGACGGGTGGAACCCTCAAGTCTAAAACTGTTACTTCTCAGGATTCAAATCCAAAAGCAGCAGATCTACAAGCTCAAACCTTCGGATGCACTACGTTTGATGCTTTTGTGCGACGCTGTGATATGATCAAGAGGGGTGTTAATTTGTTAATTTACAAAGAAAACACCAACGGTTTGAATATGGAGATAAGAGGTTTCTGCCCGACAGCCACAATATTCTGGGTTTCTTTCCATTACTGCCCACAGTGCCCGCTGTAAGCATTCAAGCTCATTCTAGCTGGCAGCGTCATGAAGCCATGCCCACTGAAGAGCTGCCAGTCTTCCAAGGAAGCGAGCAGGAGGCCAGCTTAGTGCACCACCACAGTCCATTATGTACATCAATGCTGCACCATGGGAAAACTGCCCGTGTTCACTTAAACACTTAACCACTTAAACCCTCTATAGTCTTAGTGAAACAGGACCCCAGTTACGACCGTACTCCAACTGCGTCTACGCCAAATCTCTTCGACGAAAGTGGACGATCTAATACAAGCTCAAACCGCCTCGCGTTTTGAGCTTGTAGATCGGCAATTTGTTGGCATATTGGTAAAACAGTTCATTTGTGTGAGGATTTTAACACTTAGGATACTCCTGTATGTAAGGACTTTTGGGATAGGGAAAAAAACGTACAAATTTGAAACTTGGAGATACGAGGTTTCTGCCCGACAGTGACGATAAGCACCTTTTACCAGAGCGTTTAAACGATAATATCACTTATCGTCCCATATCCTACATCCTACTGTGTCCAACTCTATTCTATTGTACCAAACCAGGCTTCATTAGGCTAGCAATATGACTCATGCAGTGATTTACTGGCGCTGCAACGGCAGAAATAAATATAAAGGGCTTTCAGTGTTTCTAGTTACAGTATGTTTCAAACAGAAGCCCCTGCGATTCATCTGTTTGTTTGAAATCTGGGTAAGCTACCCCTGCGTCACATTATAGCCTCTTTTTTCTACAATACGTTTGGTGAAGGACCAGCAGCAGCAGTCGCAGCATGAGATGTGGAGTCCTTCCAGCGGAGTGGTAACTGTGTCATTTTTCCTTCGGGGATTCGGCCCAATTTGAGGAAATGGTTTGGAGTGCTCTTAAAGCCATCTGTATGTGATGCAGAAGTGAAGTGTTTGGATCCAGCCGTGGGCTTGGCTCCGCGCCTCGCGTCAACCTCACTTCAAATTATCCTCATTAACGACTATTCCGAGGGGGAAATGGCCATTTGTCTGCGTGTGATACTGGGGTGTATGGGCCCTGTAATGGTGCTGGCCCCACACCAAGCGGGAAAAGCTTGTATGTCCAAAACCGGTTCTTTTTATTATCATTATTAAAACTAAAAAAATAGTTTTAAATAGTAGAAATAGTCGATCTACAAGCTTGTCGATCTACAAGCTTGTCGATCATCTATTTTCACTGCTTTTGTAGGACATTTCTATGATGAAGTAGGGCGTTGATTTACGGAAATATATCAAAAGTTGAAATACGGAGATACAAGGTTTCTACCCGACAGCAACGTAAAGTGACATTTATTAGTCGAGGAGGGGGTTAAGGGCAAGCCCCCAGAACGGCTTGTAAACATTGAAGCGGCAGCCCTACTGGCCAAAGCTGGAATTTCAGGCGGGGTGAAACATACATGCACGAGCATAAGAGCGCGCCGCTGGGGTCTACAATAGGGTTCAATGGACGTCGATGTCGTTCGTGACGTCATTACGTCTCGACGTCAAACATTTTGGCCACTAGGTAGTGGCCAATTACCCCCAGAATGCACCTGGATTAGCTACTTTCGCATGCTTCAAAACGCCACTGAGCATTTGCATTGAAATGATAGCTGGGGGCGGGGCTGGTCCGCTCTCTATAATTATACTCTATGGTTAAGGGTCATGATTGGTTGGAGCCAGCGGTGGAAGATGTCATTCAGATGTTGTACTTTTTAAGTTGAAGTAGCAATATCGCAATGTAGAAAGTAAGAGCACTGTATTCACACATGTATTGGCATCTAAATATACTTTAAGTATCAAAAGTAAAACTACTCATTATCCCATTTCACTTTTTTCCAAAAAAAACTTAAAGAAATTGCTGATCTACAACATGCTCAGAACGCATTGCGATGCGATGTGATGCGTTGAGTGGAGTAGAAGTTTGAAAGTATCAAAAATGAAAAATACTCAAGTAAAACTAAATGCACCCCCACCCCCACCCCCCACTTAAGCACTTAACCCCCAGCTTACAAAATCCCAGCAAAATAGCAGTGCGACACATTGTGAGCAATTTTCAACTAAAGCTTTCCCCACAATAACAGAAAACAGAAAAGACACCAGCACAGAGCCCTGAGGGACTGAGAGATGTTGTTAAGTACAATACTTGAGTAAATGTACTTTCCGCCACTGGGTTGGAGGAGGCCGACCGTGCAGACAGTGGTGTAAGGTTACTATTATGTATATTGAGGTATTTGTACTTTACTTGAGTATTTCCCATTTCTTTACTTCTACTGCACTACATCTCGGATCCAAATATTGTACTTTTACTCCACTACATTTATTTGAACACATTAGTTACTTGTTTCTTTGCAGATTCTGATTATTATTACAGAACTTACATTAACAACTTCAGCCGTATACTGTGTATACATTTCAGGCCATTATTTTGAAAATAGCGGATCTACAAGTATTGTGACTGTGAGCTTGTAGATCTGATTTTCAAAAGATGTGTGTACATTTGAAAACTTGAAATGGGACATTCTGCGTACTGAGCAACTTTTACTTTTGGTACTCCAAGTACATTTTGACACCAATACCTTTTGCAATCAAGTTCATTTTGAATTCCGGACTTTCACTTAGCCTTATTCACGGCCCGCCCACCTACTTCCGTTTCTCAGTTTTCCCCGGGTGCTGACTTCAATTTAGAAGGGGAAACTATACTGGACTTAAAGCCAACACATCGTTATTTCTAACAGTAAAGTAAATTATAGTGCTTTGTGCCGTTTAGTATCTTGTGTTCTTGATCATGCTAGCCGTATTTTATACTTTACTATTCGGAAATTGCATTAAATTTGCGATTTCTGTGCTAACTCCATAGGCTATGGTAGGATTTACCCCTTCAAAACGGGACTTCAGCACCCGGGGGATGCTGAGTGGGCGGGTCGTGAATAGGGCTACTTGTAAGGGTGCCCTCACACCAAAGTACCTATGAGAGTGGAATCCGCGTTCCGCCAATGCATTTCAATGAGAGTGAAGCGGTTTCATGCCAGCAGAGGATTTCTGCAAAAAACGCTCCCTTATCATTGAAATGCATTGGCGGGACGCGGCTTCCACTCTCATAGGTATTTTGGTGTGAGGGCACCCTAACAGAGCATTTCTACATTGCAGTACTGATACTTTTATCAAGTATACTTTTTCCACCGCTGCCGTGCAGACCAGGGCCTCCATGAACCACAGTCCCCCTGGCTGTGATGGATGCTGTGGGAGAAGAACAACCCAGAGATTGAGTGGTGGTGGTTGACGTCAGAAGACTGCGTCCTCCACTCATTCGCACTTCAAACAGAAACACCCCCTTTTCCTTCCCTTCCTCTGGAAAACACAGAGCGTTTATTTCACCGACAACAGTCCCCAAACTCGGCATGTTTTGGATGAACTTTCGTGGACTAGTTAGTTTTTGAGTAGATAATCAAAAAGTGGATGAGGCTTCAGAAATGAAAGTGACAAGGGTGACGAGGCTGCTATGGTTGTTAAAGAGGGAAGAGCAGCTCAAGCTCAAACCTCCTCCACCACTGTCATCCATTCGGGGAAATTAGGGAACTTAATTGAGACACATGCGTGGCGTGGCCGCGCGCCCTTTACTCGACCCCTCGCCGCCTCCAGATCTGACTGTTGACTCACACATCGTTTCAGAACGCTTCCGTCATGCAGTGGATGCAGTGGATCCGCCTCCCTCCCTCCTAGAGAACTTCCGTTTCGCCTTTGCCACCGATTAAATTTGTCCTACAGCACGGCTGTACTCAACACACATATCGTTGTTTTGTTTCCGTTGTGATCATGGGAGTCTCTTTTTTTGCAGGTCTTTCGGTCCGAGTGTATCAAAAAAGCACTTCGGTTAAGGTCTCAGGCGACCTTGAGACACGTGAGTAGGGCTGTCACGATATGATATTTTACATGACGATTAATTGTCACTCAAATAATTGGCGATTAACGATTTAATTGTGTTTTTGTCGTTGATAATTACATTTCTGTTTGGCTTTTAGGCTTTGAAGTTGTACATGGTAGATATGACACATAACCTAAATATACAAAGAAATTACTGACATATTTGACAACTTACTACTTAAAAAATAACTTTGATAGTGGAAATAGCCGATCTACAAGCTCACAACTGCGACGCGTTGTGAGCTTGTAGATCTGCTATTTCCACTATTTCGGACATTTTTCAACATTCACGATTATGACGATTATGACAAAATAATTGCGATAATGTCAAATAATCACGATTAGACGATTATGTAATAATTGTGACAGCCCTACTCAACCCCCTGCACGAACACCGACTCACTCTCTCACAACACACAACATGCAACATATGATCCTAAAAGGGACAACGCATGGGACGTTGATCTTTAGCTTGTGACGTGAGGTTTGTTTTCTGGGCTGCAGGAAAAGTTCCCCCGCGGGACAGAGTGAGACACGGGACGAGGGGTGGAAACCAGCACCGCCGTGTCCAAGTCATTGCGCCTGGCGAGCTCAAAACGCTTCATGTTTCGATGCTTGTGAATCTTTCGTTCTTAGTTTTGTATGAAAAGTTAAAACATGGAGAGGTTTCTTCCCCGAAAGCGGCAATATCAAACTGGAGGTCTTTTAAATGAAAAAAAGGCTGAGAATCATTCCATCCATCCATCATCCGCCCCCTCCCCCCGCCTCACCCCCATCTTTCCCAAAGATTGTTTACCACAAACACAACAGCGAGCGCTGCAGAGCTCATTACAGCCAGGGCCAAAGGCAGCTAGCGCGGGCCAACGCTGCCAAGTCCTGCCCCCCCCTCACCCCCCCCCCCCCCCCCCCCCCTCCCCCTACCCGGGTGGTTACCACAGCAACCCAGCATCCAAGAGTGGGGGGGAGAGGAGAGTGGGGGAGGGGGTTATGTGGGTTTTTCGGGTGGGGGGTGGGATTGCATGATGTCCATCCTGTGGCACGGAAGGGGGGCCAATCAAACCCTGAGAAAATTATGTCACCTTTTGTTGAGACCCCGCTCCATTCAGACCTATAGAAGTTCAGTGAATTGAGAGCTGGCGGAGAGGTCATTTTTTTCTCTCTCCTCCTCCCAAGTCGTGGTGCGTGTGCGTGTGCGTGTGCGTGTGTGTGTGTGTGTGTGTGTGTGTGTGTGTGTGTTGTGTGTGTGTGTGTGTGTGTGTGTGTGTGTGTGTGCGACTGTGCGTGCGTGCGTGCAGGGGCGTCACAAGGGGTGGGAAAGTGGGACCTGAGTTAATAGGGCCCAAGGTGGAGGGGCTTAGCTATTGAAAATTAGCAGATATACAAGCCCACAGCGCGGCACTAGGTGCCACACAGCTAGCTTGTCGTGAAAATGTGCGCAAATCTTTGAATATATTATGTATTCACATTTGTAACATGTTTGGTTCTTTTTCACGTGAAAAAGTTTGAGCACCACTGACATAGAAACTGAGGTTTTTCAAAAAATAGCAGATCTACAAGCTTGCAGCGTGGCACCGAGTGCGCTGTAAATCTGCTATTTTTCAATAGTTAAAGCACAAAATGTGAATGAATCCTTGTACCCAGGGCCCAGGATTTGGTGCGACACCGCTGTGTGTGTGTGTGTGTGTGTGTGTGTGTGTGTGTGTGTGTGTGTGTGTGTGTGTGTGTGTGTGTGTGTGTGTGTGTGTGTGTGTGTGTGTGTGTGTGTGTGTGTGTGAAAAAGCGGGGGAGAGGGAGGAAAGAGAGAGAGGAAGGTGGGAGGGCAGAGCAAGCATGGAAGTTGCATTGTGAACATGCATAATGGTGTTGACCGTGGCCGGGCCATAAAGATGTCATCAACACTGGACGCTACTTTAACTTGAAGTAAAAGTAAAAGTTACTTTTAAGTAAAAGTAGCAATACCAATACGGCCTGTACAAAAGGCCCGAGTACAAAAAGTATTTGCATTGAAAAAGATGTACTTAAAGTACCAAAAAGTACTCGTTATGCAGAATGGGTCTTTAAAAAAAGTTTTAAAAAAAAGTAAAACTAAAACAAAGGTCAAAGTCTTAATTTTTTTTAGATCAAGCTTGTAGATCTGCTGCTTTTGCTGCTTTTGTATGTGGCTGTAGTCTGCTCAAGTAGGGCGTTTATTTAGGAAACAATGAGGATGCTGAATGAGAGCTAGGGCTGAACTGAATCTGTTTTCATGCACTAACTGATCTGATCTAGGTTTTTATTGGACTCCCCTTTAGGGATACATTTATATAACTCTTAATTATTAAGCACATGAGCCACTTTCTTTTTCTGCACTTCACTCCTATATCCTTAATTGAGCTGGAAACTGCATTGACGGGCCTGCACAATTTCACCCATGTTTTTTGAAATGTGATGTGACAATAAAGTTTGATTCTGATTCTGACAACATAAACAGTTAAAGGACAACTTTGTTTTTTTACAACAATGGTTCATATTTTAGATAGTAATTAGAGAAAAGAAAAAGTGAGTGTTAAAATGTTTTCATTTGCTTCGTTCTATTGTTTTATCGCGTTTACCGTGCTTAAAATGTGGGGCATGCGTACGCATGGGGGCATGCGTACAAGTGGCTAAATATGTCATTTTAGACACAATAAGCCAGCAGTTTCTTTATTGCTATTTACCGTAACACTTCCAGCCCCCATAAGTCACATCCAACCATGAAAGGTTGCGTTGCATCTTGGGAATGGGCTTATTCTGTGTAAAATGTCATATTTAGCCACTTGTACGCATGCCCCCAACCACTGAAATAAAAAATCTCTAAAACAATAGAAAGAAGTAAATTAAATCATTTTAACACTCATCTTTTATATTCTTTAATTACAATCTAAAATGTGAACGCTTGTTGTAAAAAACTAAAGTTGTCCTTTAAAACACAGGGATAGAGAGCTTTCTGCCTGACAACAACATTGAGCCTTTAAGTTGTAGTGGAGTAGACGTATATGGACGTACTGTATCATATGGAAATAAAAGTACCTTAACGTATACTTAAGTACAAGTACTCAAGTAAACATACCTAGTTACGTTCCGACACTATAGCCAATCAAACTGAACTTCCATAACATGGGTGCCAGGCCAGCCCCCTCCCTTCCTTTTCTCAGACACAGCTGACCCCCCCCCCCCCCCCCCCCCCCCCCCCAGAACCACTTTGAACAACTTGTCACAAAGTTGTCAAGCGTCAGAATGAAAGGCTAAACACAGTGCAATAGAGCATGGCGTGGGTCGCTTTGTTTTATACGGCCACAGAGAAAGGCAACAATAAGCAACCCCCTTGAGGAATAATTACCCCCCCCCCCCCCCCCCCCCCCACACACACACACACACACACACACACACACACACACACACACACACACACACACACACACACACACACACACACACACACACACACACACCACAACACCCCCCCCCCCCCATCCCCCCCAAACAGCCCCAGTCCAGGGCCAGTGTTATTGAGTCACAGTTGAAGTTGACAGTGAGAGACAGTTGAATGGGAAATCACCATAGAATGAGTTTGAGTCCCGACTAAACTTTTCATTTTCTTCTTTTTTTTTTACACAAACCCGTTCCCTCTCTCTCTCTCCGTCTGAGCCCCTGCCGACTATCACGCACAAACACTATCTCTCTCTCTCTCTCTCTCTCTCTCACTCAATACAAACATGTATAATTTCTTTTTTCAAAAGTATGCCATTTCATAAATAGAAAGTTTGAGAACCACTGGTTTACTCTGCACTCCAACTCAGAAACCATTTCCAGGTATACAGCATCTATGGAGGAACGTCTTATTATTCTGCAGAAGAGCTCATGGGGACTTTACGAGTGCGGGCGGGGGCAGTGAAACTGCCCTCAGTTCCCTCTGTGAATGACCCAGACTGTAGCACTTCTCTGTTAGCTCTGTATGGCTAGAGGTCAACTCCATGGCCTCACAACATGATGTCACCTTCCACAGAAAAATAGGACATTACTTCCTCCCGTTGAATGTCTGTATGTTTTGGTTTTTTAAATTGAGTTTTTCCAATAAATGAACTCTCTACAGTGTCACACAAAAGTAGCAGATGCACAAGCTTCAAAGGAGTCGTTTTGAACCGCTATATGATGTTCGAAATAAATAAAAAGAAAGAAAGAAAGAAAGAAAGAAAGAAAGAAAGTAAGTAAGTTTTGGAGATATGAGGCTACCACCCCTCAGAGAGGAAGAATTAGTAATAAATAGTTAAATAATAAAATACCATGTGATATTCAATGATTTCAATTGAAGAATAGTGTCACTTTTCCTGCATCTTTACACTCCTGTCTAAAGTCACTATTACTCACTATGTCATAACTGGAAGAGATGACTCAGTACCATGGTACAGTAGCTACCTGGTATCAAATGTGTACAGACTGATAAAGAAACGTACATGACTAATACTTTCACACAGATTAGGCAGGTGCAAGCAAGCATGCACACACACACACGAACACACACATGTATTACTTTGTAGGACGCCGTATTTTTATGAATGCTAATTTTTAAATGTTTTGGCATGTTTTTGACAGCAAGCTACAAAATACGTACAAGCACATGCACACGCGCACACGATACGTACAAGCACATGCACACGCGCACACGATACGTACAAGCACACGCACACACACACACACACACACACACACACACACACACACACACACACACACACACACACACACACACACACACACACACACACACACACACACACACACACACACACACACACACACACACACACACACGCTCGCTCATTGAACAGTTAGAAACCTTTACTGGTCAAACCTCTTATCGCATGGATAATGAAGACACAGACAGCGTTTCAGGCCCTCCTGGGCTGTATACTTCCTCTTGCCCCATCCACCCAGACAGACACAACAACAGGTTATTCAGCGTGTAAATCAAACCTGCTGATAAGGCCCTGACGGCAGCCAATTATCTAATGTTAACACTGGCAGCGTGCCAAGCTAATACAGCCCTTCGCGGGGCTTCCGGAGCCAAAACCCGGTCGCTCCGGAAGCCCCATGGCGACACCTCACTCGCCCACGGGAGGACAAGTTAACCACATGAACCCCCAGCGTCCCCAGTGCACTCTGGGAGGACAAGTTAACCACATGAACCCCCAGCGTCCCCAGTGCACTCTGGGAGGACAAGTTAACCACATGAACCCCCAGCGTCCCCAGTGCACTCTGGGAGGACAAGTTAACCACATGAACCCCCAGCGTCCCCAGTGCACTCTGGGAGGACAAGTTAACCACATGAACCCCCAGCGTCCCCAGTGCACTCTGGGAGGACAAGTTAACCACATGAACCCCCAGCGTCCCCAGTGCACTCTGGGAGGACAAGTTAACCACATGAACCCCCAGCGTCCCCAGTGCACTCTGGGAGGACAAGTTAACCACATGAACCCCCAGCGTCCCCAGTGCACTCTGGGCAAGACACAACGGGGGGAAATGATGCGTTAGCCTGCGAGCTGGTTCAGGCCGGATACACTCGAGGGGTTTACACACGCATGCAACGTATGTGACATGTCAAGCATGTCTTCATAAGCTCACCTGATTCAATGTACTTCCTCTTGCTGTCAGTGCTGCCACTGAGTGTGCTTTGCCGAAAATAGCCCACCTCCAAGCTCACAACGCGGTGTGAGCTTGGAGGTCTGCTATTTTCGATATCTCCACCAAAAGGCCCTTTTAGAAATGTCAGCCCCTGCCTCTCTAACATTCTCTGCACGTCCCTGGGGGTTGTTATAGATTTACTCCATACATCCCTGATCTTACATGGTTGTCTTCTTTTGTGCTGTGCAGGGAGTAATGTATAGCAGAGCCTAAACGCCAAGATCTAATCTAATATTCACGCTTGTTTCATGAATAAAATGTTCTCAAGCCATTAATGGTCTCAATCTATTTGTGAGTTATCGGACTGAATTTGGACGATCGCTTGACCAAAAAAGGTGAGCATTCAGCAAACATAGCTAAACGTTTGACAAAGAAGGCGCTAACAGTCGGTGAAAATGATGCACAACGAGGGTTAATGCAAGTGTGAGAAGGTTTCGTGTTTATTTCCCATGATGTAGCCTATTGATGCAGTGTTCACTATTACTATGACATAACCGGTACAGTTGATTCTGAATGTAGCAATCAGATTAAACTGACTTTAAATCCTAATCCTAATACTAATTTGACATCCATTTAAATGTAGGGTAAGTGATATAATATGTTTTGGTAAAAGCACTATATTCTTTTTTCTTTTTTTCTTTTTATCCCACGGTTTTTGCAACCCATTTTCTCACCCAGTGCCAACTACCTAACCTGTAGTCCTGGTTTCCGCTCTCCCCCTGCCACGCCAGGGGCAGGCCAGGCTGGCTAGGGGGAGGTAGTATAGAAACCAGGACTACTGCATGTTTTTGTGAGGGCATCTACCCTAGGAGACACAGGGAGAACATGCAAACTCCACACAGAAAGGCCCTATCGCCAACCCCACCTAGGGTGTGGGCGCTGATGACGCGGAGGGAGGAACACGCCCCCAGCGCCCACAGCGTCCCCCGGCGGGAATCGAACCCAGGACCTTCTAGCTGTTAGGCGAAGCGCTAACCACTGTCCCACCGTGCCCCGAAAGCACTATGTTCTGAAAGTAATCGTTGATATGGAGTGTTTGTTCAGTCACAGGGGGACTGAACGTCTCTTCAGCTCTTTAATAAACAAAAATACATTTCAGGTAGGTGCCAAACCTTCAGCCAATCAGGAGAGAGTACCCATTTATCAGCTTCATTTTTATAGTGTTCCGGTTCCAATTTTGTCTGCTCCTTTCTTTGTGCCATCACTTCCAATTACACTTGTTTAATCTGTATCCCGACTGAGTTCTCCATCCTGATTGGATAAAATTGGTATCCCGACCTGGAAATGCAACAGAGCTGGAGAGACATGGAGACGCCTGTTACTGAACAAATAGTCAATGCGTAATTTAAGAATAAAGAGCTATTTAACACTTATTTTAACCAAAGAAAATCACTTACCCTACCTTTAATACAAAAAAAAAGAAAAAAAGTAGAAAAAAAAAACCATCAAAATTAGAGCATACTTTCTCAAACATTTTCATGTTGGGGACGCCCAAATATACACTTATTAGCCCGTACCCACCATAAGAGAAGATTTCTAAGGCCCTAGCAGTTATGGTCAACCATTTTAATTTCAAGGTATGTAGATCCATTATTAGGTCATGGGTTCTGAAAAGTGCAGTCCAGGGTCCCTCTGTATTTTTATATATTCTTTGAGGGGGTTCCAAATGGATCCTTATGCTGTAGGCCTATGACACAGGTACAACGGGTATCACATAACTGGGTGAAACCATGCATTTCCAACTGGCATCGTTCCAGAGTAGGCCAGTGCCTCACGGGCACCACTCTAGTAGGGGTTAATATAGGTGGTCCTTGAAATAATAACAAAAAGTTTGAAAACCTCTGCATCAGGTGAAGCAGAGTTGCCTTTTCCAACACGTGTCTCTCTCCAGGATTGGTTGACTGTTCCTTAACGTACAGTATGGAAGAGAGTACCGTCCACAGTCCCATGGTGTGTGTACATCCCATCTCCTCCTTGAGTTCACCAGCGGTCGGTTGCCAGATCCTGTGAGTGACGCGGTTAATGACGGTTTCCCATGCTGTCAGTAGCCTCGCCAAGAACAGACATCTGGACCCAGCGGTAGCAGCCGATATACCACAGTCCAGTCCCAGAATTCAGCAGGGCCCACTCTCTCCGAACCTAGAAACACAAGCAGAAAGGAATGCAAAAATGATTGACCCGTGTCCCAAAAAATACGCAAAAGCACTTTAATACAGCTAAAAAAAATCTCTTTTTGAGATAAATATTCCCCAAATGGAGCAGCTAGTCCCGGCGTGGAATGGAGATCGTTCATTTTTGTTATTATCTTCTCTGAAAGAGCAAAAAAAAAACAGAAAAAGAAAAAAAGAAAATGCTAGGAATGATTGTTTCAAGACGAAACCCTTTAAACGCAGTCAGCCTCATATGACCAGAGATCCATCGAACAGACAAAATCAATCAAGACGTTGAGTCACGGCTGATCACTCTAGCAGAAACGGGATCGGGTTGCGTTTCAGAACACATTCCATGCTGAGAGAGAGAGAGAGAGAGAGAGAGAGAGAGAGAGAGAGAGAGAGAGAGAGAGAGAGAGAGAGAGAGGGGGGGATTCAAAGTAATGTAGAAAAGTCTGAGTATGAACCAACCATGAGGGACCTCAACCACCACACACAATTATCACATTACTAGTAGCGGTGGGAGATCAAGGACCAGACAACACAGTGCATGTGTGCTGCTTCCAGCCGTGTTTGGATGACAACGCCACGCTTTTTAACTCGTCAACAGCATTGCCTCTGTGGGTATAGGTTGGGTTTTTTTTTTCTGCAGAACTGTGCTTTAGTCCGTTTAGTCCGGGGGACGCATTGTTAGGCATTATTTTATGCTTTAACTATTAAAAAAATTGCAGATCTACGAGCTGTGCCGCGCTGCGAGCTCGTAGATCTGCTATTTTGGAAAAATCTGGGGAAAAAACAAGTCTTTGAATATTTTGACCTGATTGTGTGTGTCTACTTTAGTGTCTACTAAAACCTAAGTTTCTATGTCAGTGGTTCTCAAACCTTTTCATGTCAAGGACCCCCAAAATGATATGTATTTGGCCACGGACCTCCATCTCAAAATAAGTTGTTCCAGGGACCCCCCAGAAGCAAAAATAAAATTGATCAGATCTACAAGCTCACAGCGCGGCACTCGGTGGCCCGCTGTGAGCTTGTATATCTGCAATTGTGTGATACTTAAAAGATTACATAATTCTAGGCCTAAATGGGTTAGACTTCAATAGCCAACCCGCCAAACAGCAATGTGAAGCCCCCAGTAATGCTTTGTTGCGTGTGGAGCGTAAATAGCCGATCTACAATCTTTGAGGACATCAAAGTCCTCAGCTGTGAGGAGGGCTTGTAGATCGGATATTTCCACATATAAATAAGTACCCCAAAGTATTAAATCAAGCATTGTGCTCGGCAGCCAAAAACCTCATCAGACACTCAGCACCCAAGTGGCCTCGATCAGATGAGAGATTAAGCGAAGACGTAGGGGGCTTGGAAACAATTAAACAAATTGAGTAATTATTAAGCATTAACTCTCAGTGTTGGGGTGAGGCGTGTTTGATAGCGTTATGATGTTATGGGAAAAAGCTGGAGCATAAGGCAATGCTTTTTGTTTCCAAAACAACAGCTGGGTGCGCTATCTACACCGTCTATCAAGCTATTATGACAGCACCGCATAAATCTTTTTTTTCTCCCTATCCCTCTCCCTCTCCCTCTCCCTCTCTCTCTCTCTCTCTCTCTCTCTCTCTCCCTCAACTGTGATTTGGAACAGCATGTATCACAGCTGTTAACGTCGGGGGCATTTTGATTCCAAGCGGATCACACCGGGAGGGCTGCGGGGCTAGAGAGGGCCTAGCACGTTGCAGGGTAGGTGGCCTAGATCTGCGCTCTTGAGAATGTTGTGCACTTTGCTTTACCTACTGTACTGCAGTAGTTCTCAACCCTCTTAGTGTCAAGGAACCCCCTTCACAAAGATATTATCGGGGACCTCCACTTAAAAAAAAAAAAATATATATATATATATATATATATATATATATATATATATATATATATATTATTTTATTTTTGGAGCGGTGAAAGCGCTCCCAATAGACAGGTATGTCTGTGGCTGGCTGGCTATGTGGCTGGCTGGCTGGCTGGCTGGCTGGGTATGTCTGTAGCCTGGCAATACCTTGAGTGGCCACACAAGTTAAAGGAGGGGCGCTGTTGTGCAGGCACAAACACACACACACACACACACACACACACACACACACACACACACACACACACACACACACACACACACACACACACACACACACACACACACACACACACACACACACACACACACACACACACACACAGATTCACCGCTCCACTTCGAACCGAGGTTTGATTTTTTTCAAATAGTTGCACAAATCTACAGGATTTCTTCAGAAAATAGCAGATAGATATGCTGTTTTTTAATAGCCAACATATAGTGGTTCAATTATTTTGATGCTGCAATTACCTACTGTATAGCACACACACACACACACACACACACGCACGCACGCATGCACGCACGCACGCACGCACGCACGCACGCACGCACGCACGCATACATACACACGTACGCACACACACACACACACACACACACACACACACACACACACACAATGGCATCATGTTATCATCTGGTATCATATGTGATACCAAACGGCACCGGGACCTTTTACAGCTTAACCTGGAGCACAGTGAAGGTGGCCTGCTGTACCTGACACACATGCGCGCACGCACGCACACACACACCCAGTTCCCCTACCGACGACATGCACTTTGCTTTACCTGTGCATCCTCCAAACAAACCGCCCACACACACAATGACATCATCCTGTCTGCCCCCCCCCCCCCCCCCCCCACCCCCCACACACACACTGTTCCTCTAAGGTTACCATGGTGACAGCTATTGCAGTGGGACCGGCCCGCCCGGCCTGCCTTTGCAGCAAAGTACATTTACTCAAGTACTTAAGTCCATTTTTGGATACTTTATACTTTTACTCTCAAGAGGCTTGCTGGCTCCACCAGCAAGACACATAGCAGGTAAGAAGAAGAAACTTAACTCACACAGTTGAAGCCTTTCCTTAAAGAGGTGGTGCCATAGTTTTATACTTTTTCTGTTTTATATGTGTCTATGGAGTTAACTCTAATAGACCCCCAGGTGTGGTTATAATATGCAAATATGTCTTCCCTGTGTATTTTTGGTTACTTCCTGAAAGCTGAAAGCCTCTGAGTCAAAAGGCCCAGTTGAAATACACCGATATAATGACATCATAATATCATCCCCTACCCTTTTTACCATCCAACAACACTGTGGGTGTGGCTAACTTCAGCTGGGTCACCACCCACCTGACAACCAGACAGACTTAATGAGCAGCTGGGTGTGGCCACATAGAAACATAATTTTAACACGTTCTGTACAGCTTTTTGGAAAAAAAACTTCGTCCATGTATAATCATAATACCTGACGATTATGTTGTAGGGTGGGAAAAATCACGGCACGATGTAGCACGCCAGGAAAGACAAAGTCTCCATGTTATTGATGACCCGAAGACGTAATATAACATTGAATTTGAAAAGTTATCTTTGTCTTTCCGGATGTCCGAGGTACTCCAGTGCTTTCTATCTTACAGTACCAGCAGATATTGTAAATACTTTTACTTGTAACAGAGCATTTCCACCACGTCATCGTCCCCCCGAGGGAGAGAGGGACGTGAGGAGTCTGTCAGTCTGTCTGTCTGTCAGCGTGTCTCAGCATCGTTCTGCCTGTCTGCACCCTGAGCTCCTCCACATCTACCTGCACCCAGTCACGTTCCACCTGTAGTGTGTGTGTGTGTGTGTGTGTGTGTGTGTGTGTGTGTGTGTGTGTGTGTGTGTGTGTGTGTGCAGGATGGATGACGCTCTGCTGAGTGTGCAATGGAGGAGCACTTCTCTGTCATCATCCTCCCCCACCCCTGAACAGGCTGCGCACACACACACACACACACACACACAGTGTCACATAGAGTGACACTGACATTTGAAGGGTCCATTTAGTTCCATTTGTACGCTGTAAAAGTTGGAGACTTGTAAGGGTCGATTTAGACCCCCATAAAGGAACCTAGAGAGTTCCTGAAATCCACTTTGAGAACTACTGCTCTACAGTATCAGTCAGTCAGTCAGTCAGTCAGTCAGTCAACCTCTCTCTTACTCTATCTATCTATCTATCTATCTATCTAGGGGGCGGCAGTGGCTCGTCAGGGGTAGAGAAACCGTCATTAGAACACGGAGGGTTCCTGAAAGGTTCCCAGTTCGGTCCCGAGTTCCCCCAGAGTTAGTGTCGAAGAGTCCTTGAGCAAGACTCTGAACCCCTAGTTGCTGCCGATGAGCAGGTTGGTGCCTTGCATGGTTTCCTCTAGCTGCCATCGGTGTATGAATGTGTGTGTGTGAATGGGTGAATGTAATGCACAATCTATGTAAAGCGACTTGGATAAAGGCGCTATATACATGCACCAATTGCACCATGTACTATCTATCTATCTATCTATCTATCTATCTATCTATCGTATCTATCTATCTATCTATCTATATATCTATCTATCTATCTACTGTATCTATCTACTGTATCTATCTATCTATCTATCTATCTATCTATCTATCTATCTATCTATCTATCTATCTACTGTATCTATCTATCTATCTATCTATCTATCTATCCTAGTTTCCTCAGTCACCCTGGTGACCTGTGTGACTTCTCCTACAGAAGCCACCCAGAAAAACCACAAATCTCATCATCATTATCATCACTTCACAGCCGGCCTCGCCTCCCTATTAGCCTCCATTACAGAGACCTGTTGACAACAACAACAACGCTGAACTCTCCACAACCCATATTAACTTCCATGCTGTTCCCCGAGCAGGCCTTACTGGAATAAAAACAACACTTCTTGTTCAGCTGCTGTGCCGGCAACAATGTCTAGAAGTAAAACCATACTAAGAAAAGTTACGTAGCAGTTAGCCGGCGATAAACACACGATTAAGCGACCGAACAGCCGACTTACTATACAGTAAAATCTTTAGAGTCAACAAAAAGTACAACCAGCGTAACCAAACACTGAGGGGCCTTTTCCACCAAAAGAACCGTGGTTCAAGAACCAGTGCCGTTCAACTTTCTTGGATCCTTGGTTCTTTCCTGCGAACCGGCCGCGAACCGGCTTGCGTTTCCACCAGATTGAACCAGATTGAACCAGAGTAAACAAGGATTTTGTGGTTCCCGTTCCGAACCAACTTTTACGGTTAGGAACCAACTCGGTTCTCAGTGGAAACCGGTTCTTTGCCGGTCGAAAAGTGCCCTGAGAGTGTACAAATGTGACAAATATGGTTCCATTTGTGCTCTCTCAGAGGATTACACTAGTGTACATGTGCTTGTCCTCCATTTTCAGCCAGACTCCAACTGTGTGAAGCTCTGCTACACCTCCCCTTGGAGCGCGGCCAACGTTAGCATTATCAGCCTGTAGAACCAGGCCTCAACCTGCCCTCAGCCTGTCTGTCTGTCTGTCTTTATGCCTACCTACCTGCCTGCCTGTCTGTCTGTCTGCCTGTCTGTCTGTCTGCCTACGGCAGAGACCAGCCCCTATCGCCCTCCCTCATCAGTACATCTACCTGTCTGCTGGCACGCTGCCATCCAAACACACACACACATGCACGCACACACGCGCACACACACGCGTGCACGCACGCAGAGTTCTCCTTTCATCTGTTGAGGAGCACTATAGCGATATAGCTGGATAAAAAAGAAAGGAGGTATTACATGTCTTAACTTTCATGGAGATGGACGACTGACTCGGTTAGGGTCAAACATGGCCGCCCTCAGTTGAGAACACCCACTGTTACTCTGACAGGAGATACACACAGACGCGCACGCGCGCACACACACACCTTGTTCTTCCCTATACTGTATATTGACCTACACAAACCTTTCCCTCATTCTGTGACTGCCACACACACACACACACACACACACACACACACACACACACACACACACACACTTGTATT
The DNA here is from genome assembly GCF_963921795.1 of Nannobrachium achirus. Lineage (NCBI taxonomy): Eukaryota > Metazoa > Chordata > Actinopteri > Myctophiformes > Myctophidae > Nannobrachium > Nannobrachium achirus. The sequence continues at coordinate 51,166,507 of NC_137813.1, forward strand.
ACTGCACTTGTGAGGACATCGACCAATCCATTTAGAACAACGATTTTATGGGGCGCCCGCTGGCCTGGTGGTCAAGGCGCATACCACATACGACCTTTGCCACATGTCATTCCCCATCTCTCTCCCCATTTCCTGTCAGTCTACTATCCTATCAAATAAAGGCATAAAAAGCCCAAAAACAAATCTAAAAAAAAAAGAACAACAATTTTATGGAAGCACTCTTATTATTATATTTTTACATTTCTAGACCCTAGACAATAATATACAAGCTTGCAACTCAACTCACTTGTAGATTAGCTATTTTTGTGTCACTGTCACTCAACTGAATATAAACCAGGCATTTAACTTTAACTCTAAACCCTACACCTACATATAATCTCTAAAAATCTATAACCCTAACCATAACCAGAATGTTTTCCTCGTAGTAAACCTGACTCTAAAATTCTTTTTTGGAGGTATGTGCGCGACATCATCATCATACCCGGAAGTTATGCGGGAACGCCTACTGAGTGGCAAAACACTACTTTCAGGCCTTGACAGCCCATACATCCAAACAGAAAAGTCCTATCTGATTGCATTAAATGATGTTAAACGACGTTGGACTAATTTTGCCACTCGATTTGCCACTCGATTTTCCATTCACTTCATACCCTCTAGAGAGAGACAGGAGACAAGTAGAGAGAGATGGAGAGGGACGTGCAGCAAAGGCCGTCAGGCTCGGGAATCGAACCCGCAACTCGCTGTTAGACATTATTTCTCTTGAGAGGATGACGAAAATGGTCCTCATATTGTCTATTTCTTAAATGCTACTATACTTGTGGGGACGTGTGTGTACTCTCTCTCACGCGCACGCGCACACACACACACACACACACACACACACACACACACACACACACACAGCCATCAACGGGTCGGCTCAGAGGGTGGCCCATCAAAGCATATCTTCATTCAGCCACTGAAAGGGATCTGAGGCTCTGCAGACAGGCCGCGTTTGAACTGATATCTCTGTATGCCACTGCATTCTTTACCATGCTGTCATGACTGGAGTTACACACACACACACACACACACACACACACACACACACACACACACACACACACACACACACACACACACACACACACACACACACACACACACACACACACACACACACACACACACACACACACACACACACAAAAAGTCGGGAAAAAACTAAAAAGGCCGAGATCACGGGCACCGCCATGTATGGCTGTGCCACGCGATCCTGTCTCAAGAGTCACCGGCGCAGTCGACTTTTGCTCCTTTTGAGAGCCCGACCTACTTTACAGCAGTGGTTCTCAAATGTTTTCATGTCAGGTTCCCACCGATTGATCCGTATTCGGCCAGGGACCCCCATTTGAAAAGAGTTTGTGCCAGGGAGACATTTGTGTTGGTAAAAAAAAGAAAATTGCACAAAATCTTTTTGGAGCAGTCGATCTAAGAGACACACAGAATGCGCCACATTGCGACATGTTTGCGTCTTTGTAGATCTAATTTGAGAACATGTGCTTTACAGCAGTGGTTCTCAACCTTTTCAGGCTGTGACCCTCATATTTTAACTGGGGACCCCCTCCACCCTGACGAGCACTGAGAGTTGAGGCATTACATTTTGTATAACACGGTTCTATTGTGAAAATAGCCGATCTACATGCTCACAAGGCGTTGTGAGCATGTACTGTAGATCGGCTGTTTTCACAATTCCTGCCTCTAATATCTGACAATTTGGCCAATGTTTAATTTGTCATTTTAGAGGTATTAAAAGGCCGTTAAATTGTCACTTTAGAAATGTGCAGATACCCTCTCTATACACTTAAACCTTATGTTGGTTTGTTTACTGTTGAGTGAGAAAACAACATTGCACATTAAGCTAATCATCTGGGGACCCCCCCCAAAATAATTTTGGGGGGGGGTCCCCTGGCGGTCCTGACCCACAGGTTGAGAACCACTGGTGTAGTTAAGTGGCTGGATTACGTGTGTGTGCATACAGTTTATACAGTACAGTACAGTACAGTACAGTGAAATGAGTCCTATACCTGTGCATTCGCTGGGAGGATCGCCTTCCTGTTCCGCCTGCCCCTTCTCTGCCTTCACCTGAGATCACCTGGAAGAACATAAAAGACAGGAAGAGAGCGGAGGTGAATCACCGTGCTCTGTGCGCTGTATAAACACCAAAGTACAATATTTTCCCAAGGAGTCAGGTTTAATTTCGCCTAACCCCGCGATCGACTTCTTTAGCCTCGTAAAACTCGATTAAAACAGCTGCAGAAGAACCGTCGTCTCTCCGGCTACAGTGCAAACAGGGAAACGAGCGCAAACAAGTTCCTCCGGTTTCACAGAATACATCCCCCCTGATTTCCTATAGGATTCTTTTTATACTGTGTGTTTTGTGGCGTAATGGCTGTTTTAAAGAGGGGGCACCCGCTCGCACTGTGTGTCCTGTGTTTAAACGGCTGCCTTCCTGGCCTGGCGGGCTGCGCCGCGGTACCCTTTTAGGGTCCTGGCTGGACCCAGGCACCATCATAATCGCCGTAATGACTCAGACCTTCACCAGAATAGTACATTAACAGAAGCTTTTAAAAAAGAAGGTCCAAACCGCATGCATAGCACGCACCACCCCCACACTACTGTGTTCTTTTCAATGTAAAACTTCATTAAAGATGTAAAAGGGTTGGGTTGCAACGCTACCTAGAAGTTAAGGGGAATGGAAGACCACCAGAAAAGTCTTTCCTATCATAACGTTTAGCTCACTGCCTCACCCACACAGTTAGCAGGCATGCATTGTGGAAGTACATTTATATACTGAAGCAGAGGTTTTCTAACTTTTCCATGTCAAGGAACCCCAAATTGATAAGTATTTTGGCCACGGACCCCTATCTGAAAATATTTTGTGCCAGGGACCAACCAGAAGAGAAGATAAAAATCGCAGCTATGGTGGTATCAAACACGACACACGTGCATATCTCCTTGCTCTGTCCGTGACGTACGTACACATACATACATGGAGTTCCGTGCTCATACGGACACTCATACAACTCTCATGCAATACATATATACATGTATAGCACCTGATGAAGCCTGATGCGGCGAAACGCGTCGTGCTAATAAAGAATTAATAATGCAGTAAGCAGTGGTCCATCGCAGTTCATTTGAAGTGTTGCAGTCCCTTCTGGTGAAGGTCTCCTATATACTTTTATAGTTTACATGTCTGCTGATTAGACTGCACCTTCGATACAGGCCTTTTGGATGTGCAGCCAGGAGCCACTTCTCTTTGACATATATACGTACGTATATATACATTTTCAAAACCTTTTCAAAATCTTTCTAAAGTAGCAGATGTAATAACAACATGTAGGACCATTTTTTCGAATACTTCAATCTTCTGTTATACTAAAAGTGAAAACACTGTACTGTACTATATGCTTGACAGCATTAGTTACTAGTATGTTCAGATTTAGATTATTAACACAAAACATACATTAACCATGCACTTAAACCCTTATTTATACTTCTACGTCTATTTCAAAATAGCAGATCTACAAGCTCAATGTTCTGCAAATCCACTGAAAATCTACTGTCTTGCCAAAGGCAGGATGTGTGAAGTTTTGAAATGGCACACCTGTA
>NC_137813.1:51175157-51294755 GCF_963921795.1 Nannobrachium achirus
GCCGCTCCGCTTGGGGGACCTGACCGCACCGCACAACTCCAACACCTCTGCAAACACTAATATTTCTTGCTGCACAAGTAGAGCAAATATAGTTCTCTAAAATCAGTGGGAAAATATTCATGGCTGGAAACACACACACACACACACACACACAAAGAAACAAATAGATGTCCACCCGACCGACGGTATGCAAAATTCACACGCACGCGCTCGCGCGCACATGGGGACACTGGCACAAGCTTGCGCCAGTGCTCGGTTAAGGCGGTCATGTGAAACGACCCGTTCATTTTCTGCAAATCAGATTACATCTCTGAGCTGAGGGCTACAGGTCCACTCACATGCACACGCACGCGCACACACTCGCTCGCTCGCACGCACGCACGCACGCACGCACGCACGCACGCACGCACGCACGCACGCACGCACAAACGCACGCACGCACGCACGCACGCACACTCAGCCAGATTAGATTTTGCCACACAACCTATATTATGAAAACCAACATGTTTAAATAATTATGTCACGGCGTACTGTACATTGAACCTGCCTCCTGCAGTAACATATCTTCGCTGTCGGGCAGAAACCTCGTATCTCCAAGTTTAAAATTTGTACGGTTTTTCGTAAAGTAAAGCTCTGCTTCATCATACAAGACTGTCGCACAAAACTAGTGAAAATAGCAGATCTACAAGCACACAACGCCTCGCAACAGCTGTTTTAACTAGTTTAAATCATTTTAAAAATGATAATTACAAAAGGCACGGTTTTGGACATCCAAGGTTTCCACCCGACAACGACGATATACTGTATGTTATGCCAGTTCACTTGTATCTGTTCGCTACATCATGAGCTGAATTCCTGACTAATTGACTCTAGCTTCGGTGCAACGAGTCAAAACTGCACCACTGGTTTGGTTCTTTAATCAGATGTTGCTACGCATTCTGCAGTGCTCCCAAAACATTCTCACAAAACCACGAATCCGGCCCAGCCAGGGTTAAACAACTAACTTAAAAAAAAAAAAAAAAAAACGAGACCCGATTTCTCTCTGTCGGCTAATATCGTACCACAGGGTTCCCCAATTAGTTTTCCCCAAGGGCCGAATTAGGTCTAGGATACCAAGCCGAGGGCCACAACATTGCAGGGGGCGACGGTGGTGTTCCCACTACTCCAGCGACAGTTTTCGTCGTTGTCGGGTGAAAATCTTGTATGTCCAAAACCGTTCGTTTTGAATTAATCATATTAAAAATGATTTAAACTAGTGAAAACAGACGTTCTACAAGCAGATGTAGATCTGCTGTTTTCACTACTTTTGTGCGACGGCCTTGTATGATTTGCGAAAGAACGTACAAATATGTATGATTTGCGAAAGAACGTACAAATTTGGAGATACAAGGTTTCCACCCTACAACGACGATATACTAGTGTTGTTGCTGCTCTTATACCACCATTATTACTGGGGTTGGTGTGGGCCAGACAGTACCCCCCCGCGGGCCGCAAATGGCCCGCGGGCCGCCTATTGGGGAACCCTGTCGTACCATAAAGAATTTGGGATAAGCTGCGATAAGCTTTCTTTCAACGGGGCAGGACTGCCGCTTGGCAGCCGCCATGGCAGAGCGAGCAAACATGTGGAAACACGCTTAGACTGTGTTTGGCAGGTACGCAAATAATAAGATTCAAGCTTCTATTCAAATTACCAAACACAGATGTGTTGCAGCAGGAAAATGCTACGTCGGTTTCCTCAGTGTCGCCGTGTGCCAGCCGCCCCGGATGATTATTACTTTCTAATTTATTTAATGTCCAGCTAGATGGATTATTACACGACCGAGCAAGCCAGTGAGTCAGTGAGTGAGTGAGGGAATGTGTGTGTGTGTGTGCGTGCGTGCGTGCGTGCGTGCGTGCGTGCGTGTGTCTGTATGTATGACTGAGTGGTGCCTGATGATGAACACCTTAGCTCAGTTTTTCTCAAACTTTTTCACGTCAAGGACCCCCAAAATTGACACTTATCATCAAATCAAATTATTGGCTTTGCCCAAAAATGTCCAAGAATTCAAGGTTTCATAGGGTGTGTAATTGATAAAAATAAGTAATGTCCTTTAACTGCTCCAATGGACAGTCCATTTTGGTTCCACTTGTACACTCTCTGAATTATGGGGGTCCATGGCCTAATAATGCAGTTATTGGGGGTCCATGGCCCAATCGTGCATACCAAAATGGGGGTAATTGAAATGAAATGTTTGAGAGCCACTATATAGGCATTCTTTTTCTCCTCCCTATAATCCAAGTCAGAATGCATGGAGAAGCAGGCTGGTGGGTGATGGAGTTGGAACCAACGGCATGCTTAATCAAAGCCAGACACTTGGAGGAGGTACAAGTCTCCTTCCTTAAAGCTTCTACATCAGGCTAATCAGCAGGCGGCTCTGCAACTCCATCAACCATGTCCCCACGGCGTCCCCACGGCCCAACCAGCAGGCCAGCTAAACTACCAGCTGCAGATAGCATCTTCATGCACCCAACAGCCAACGTCCACCTTTAGCTACAGCACAGCAAGGGAACTTTTTCAAACGCTTTAATGTTCTCTCTACCTTGCAAAAATCATCATCCACGGTCACGGTGTTGTTCACACAAAAACAGAAAGCAGAGATATGGAAATGGACCTGCCATTTATTAGGGGGTGTTTGGGTCTAAGAGAAAATAAAATAAAACATGGACCACTACTGTGCAGGGTATTTTGCCATGGAAATACAAAATGAGTAGACAAACACATAAAGTGCTACCCTAAATCAGTGGTTCCCAGATTTTTTAGCTCAAGACCCAAAAAATAAATTAGACGTTTGCCCAGACAAGTGAATATAGCCGATCTACAAGCTCACAACGGGTCGCTTTGCGCCGTGAGCTTGTAGGACGGCTATTTTCAGTACTTTTTAAACATTTGTTCCCAAATTTATGGACATTTTCTTAGATTTTTATTGGATTTCATCATGATATAATTTTAAAAATCTTTGAATTTCGTTATTAATTCAGGACCATTTTAGCTTTTTTGAGAATGTGTTTTGAAAATGGACAAGGCCAAGTCTTTGCCAAGGACAATGCTTTGTGTCCGCATACGGACATACTGATGACCCCTGGGTGAAATGTGTGCCGGTCAAAGTGTCAGAGGGTTGGAGGGCGGTGTGGCCCGGGCAGGTGAGTCTCTGTGTCTCACCAGGGCAGGGCGTGAGGCCTCTGTCAGCCCCTCACAGGTTCATGTGCGGGGGATCGCTCTCTCTCTTCACAGGGTACGGGACACCCGACACGACCACAGACAGCGTAGGGTGGCCTGGGAAGTGGGAAACGGGGCGGGGTGCAGGGGGACATCCTGGCTAGTGTTGCACGGGGTGCTCAGATAAGAGAGGGCAGCAGGAAAGGGCAGGGTGGGCCGGAGGAAGGCCTCACTCATCCCTCAGATCACCTGCCACACCTGTGTGGAGGACAGACTCCCATCCATGGCTTAACAGGGGCCACCGGCAGGCAGGGACCTTGAGACACAATGTCAAGGACCCCCAGAACAAGGCGGTCATGATTGAGAAACAAACCCCGACGGCAGGGGCGATGCTGCTCTCGGAATCACCCTGGAGGGGTTTATTTCTCATTATACAACAGGTAGTTCCGACAAAGCAATCTGATTTGTTGAAATAGCTCTCTTCCCGTGATGATAAGGAGCATAATGGAACAGGTCAAATCAAACAAAGAAATCAGCTGTGCCTGTCGCAAAAGAGCTGCCGGAATCCCTCTCCCAAAACCATGCTAGGTGGCTACGATAGCTGTTTTCATATGAAGTTCAGGGACATAGTAGCTAAATGTGGCATTAAACATTTTCAAATATCTATCGAATATCTTAATTACGATGAAATTAAGTTGACGTGTGTGTTTTATTTTATTTTAAACTGTTGTATAATCGCAATAGTATACTTGAGAGTGTGTGTTATCGCTGACTACGGAACTCATCTTCAGCTCGTTCCTGCAGCTACACAGGCGTGCCGATAATCACCATAACACACACCCTCTCAAAGACCGCCTAACTGTTCAATACTTTTATTATTACACAGCTACTAAATGAAGAAATCGATAATGTGAAACAAAGTAGAACAACAAGAACGATCTAAAGAAAACAGTTTGACCGTTAGAATCTACAGTTTCCACATGTGTTGTGAAGGTTATATTGAGCACAGCTGTCTGTCATCAAGTAATAGCAGACCGCAAAAATGCCTTGATTAACCTATCAAAATCAAGACATTCAACTAAGCCGTGCAATAAAGGCATATCGTCACTGTCGGGCAGAAACCTCGTATCTCCAAGTTCGAAGTTTGTCGTTTTTTCACCAAGTAAAGCTCTGCTTCATCATACAAGGCTGTCGCACAAAAGTAGTGAAAACAGCCGATCTACAAGCACACCCCTGTGCTTGTAGATCTGCTGTTTTCACTAGTTTAGTTCATTTTTAAAATGATAAATACAAAACGAACGGTCTTGGACATACAAGGTTTCCACCCGACAACGACGATATAATAAGTGTGCACATGCATGTAAGACAAGCTCGAAAAGCATCACAAAGCGACAGGTTTTGAGCTTGCAGATCTGCTACTTTTGAATTAAGAATCCTGAACAGTAACAGTTTTGGACATATGTGAGGTTTTGTCTATCCAGACGATAGAAAGGTTACACACACACGGTACAATACGTCCAGAGAGGGATAATAGAAGTCAGAAGTGTTAACGCTCCTTGACTTTAACTGATCCCTCCAGATATTATTTATTGTGACATTTTCTTCCAATCCGGGGTTTCTTTAATTTACGATCGTACGCTACAGCCTATAATTACCGTTCAACAATTATTTGTGCTGCTGCTCTTCTTGATGTTGATACGAGCCACACGCTGCAATCAGGCCTGCGGTGACTTCCTCACACTCCACCACCAAATGAAACCATGACACAGCGTCTTCATCTGGAGAGCATTTCCTGTCCGCCATGTTGGCACGCCGCCATGCCTGGTTCCTGTTTCTACAAAGTCCTGCTGCTGCTGCACAGCGGTGGGAAGTAACGCACGTACGTTTACTTGAGTACGGACGGGCGCCCGCTGGCCTACCGGTCCAGGCTAGGGCTGTCACGATATGACATTTTACATGACGATTAATTGCCACTCAAATAATTGCGATTAACGATTTAATTGTGTTTTTGTCGTTGACAATTACATTTCTGTTTGGCTTGTAGGCTTTGAAGTTGCACATGGCAGATATGACACATAACCTAAATATACAAAGAAATTATGGACATATTTGACAACTTTCTACTTAAAAAATAACATTGATAGTGGAAATAGCCGATCTACAAGCTCACAACGCGTCGCGATGCGACGCGTTGTGAGCTTGCAGATCGGCTATTTCCACTATTTTTTACTAAAAATATATGAAACATTTTCAACATTCACGATTATGACAAATAATCACGATTATGTAAAATAATTGCGATTAGACGATTATGTAATAATTGTGACAGCCCTAGTCCAGGCGCATACTACATAGGCTCAGTGTAGCCTAGACAGCATGTTGCTGGTTCGATTCCCGATCCCGACTACCTTTGCTGCGTGTCACTCCCCGTCTCTCTCCCCATTTCCTGTCAGTTTACTGTCCTATCAATAAAGGCATAAAAGCCCCAAAAACATATCTTTAAAAAAAAACATATACTTGAGAACCATCCATTAAAGCAAGGGTCTTCAAGACACATTAATGTTTGTTTGATAGGAACTATTATTTTTCTTTTCATTAACCATCTGAACTCTAGAATGATTGGCCGAAACTAGCTGATCTACAAGCTCACAACGCCTCACAACGCAAGGCGTTGTGAGCTTGTAGATCGGCTTTCGGCAAATAGGTTTGGTGTAGTAGGGGGAAAAGGAGCAGATCAAGTAAAAGTTTTAAGGGTTTTGAATAAATACAAATACAACACTGATGTCAATGCTGTCAAACCATTCTATGAAATCTACAAAAAGGTTTAATCTGCACCATAATGTTTTACAATAGTGGGCGGTCCCTGCTTCATCTGTCTCTCAGCCAAGGGGTCCTTGGCTTGAAAAACATCGAAGACCTCCTGCATTAAAGGATGTTTCTTTCAAAACTGGCCTGAAAAACCATCTATCAGGAGACCACAAGTGGAGGTGAATGTATCTCCTTTCATACAGTATAGTGGTTTTGCATTTGTTGATGACACGTATTATTGTGTAAATGTTTTATGCTTATGTTGATGAATTGAGTACATAGGACTGTAAGTTAATTGAGACTGAAACACAGCCAAAAGGCCACGCACGTCTGAGGCCATGTATATAGCCTGGGTGATGGACTAATAAATATGTAGTATACAAATAAGAAGTACGTTTTACCACCAAGTAAAACGTACTCTTTGGGAGCAGCAAATCGGGGTGCGGACTATTGTTTCTTATTTGAATAGATAGGACCACAACAGAAACAAAGTCCCTAGGAGTTTTTTTAGTTATCCTTAATGTTATCCTTAATGTCTGACTGTACCCCGTGCTGTTTACATTTCGGACTAATAAAGCATTCAATCAATCAAGCAATCAATCAAACTGTACATACATTACGTAACAGAATATTTCAAAATTGTAGTATCGCTGTTTTTTCTCAAGTAAGAAAACCCATAGAGTACTTCTTCCACCACTGGCGTGCGGCCACTGGTTCTTGTTCTACACCGTCATACTGCCTCTCTCTCTCTCTCTCTCTCTGTGTATCTCTGTGTCTCTCTACCTTACGTCACCCTACTACAACCGAAAACAACATTTTGTCGTTAAACACGGTAGACGACAACATAAGGAGGACATGGGGGACAACAGCAGGGGAGGGGACATCTTTAGGCTACCGTTCGTCGGGGCATTTAGGGAGACTATAGGGACGTATTATTCCCCCACATCTGGAAACAGCTGACATGCTGGATAAGGGTGTTTTTCTTTTTGGAGAGATGGTTTTGACAAGCCCTTCCCTGCCTTCTTTTCCCAGCTCTCCCCCTTAATCCTCTCATTGAGGAGCGAGGAAGAGCAATTATCAGTGTCATACCCCATCCATAGCCCGGGGAGGTGTGGAAAAGAGGGGGGCTCATCAAATCAGAGCAAGTGGCTCTTAACGACTTTCAAATACTTACTAAAGTTTTCAAAAGAGTTTTTGTTTTTGTTTTTATGTATTGCTAATTTACTAATTCACTTTTAGTTATATAGTTACATATCGTCACTGTCGGGCAGAAACCTCGTATCTCCAAGTTTCAAATTTGTAGTTTTTTTTTTCGCTAAGTAAAGCCCTGCTTCATCATACAAGGCCGTTGCACAAAAGTAGTGAAAACAGCTGATCTACAAGCACACAACGCCTTGCGGTGCGAGGCGTTGTGTGCTTGTAGATCGGCTGTTTTCACTAGTTTAGTTCATTTTTCAAATGATAAATACAAAACGAACGCTTTTGGACATACAAGGTTTCCACCCGACAACGACGATATAGTATTATTATTATTATTGTATAAGAAATGTCATTGTTTCCAACGGTGGTTGGTGCTGGAGTGCGGGTTTAGGGATATAAGGAGAGGCGAGGAGAGATGCAGAGGATAATAGTAAACATGTATTTACGGTATGTGTTATTGAGCTTTTGCCTGTTTGTGCCTTGAGCCAGTGGCAGCTAACATGTATGCAATTGTATTTGGTTTTTCATGCCTGTAAGCCACTTGTTCTTTTTCTTCGGTAAAACAAAAAACGAAAATAGCCGACCTACAAGCTCACAGCGGGTCTTAGTCGCGACGCCCTGTGATCGTGTAAATCGGCCATTCTGCCGCGTTCGGTCGTACGACGAAGTGCGTAGCGCTTTAAGTGGTTAAACAGCACCAACAAATTAAGGCGCAGCGCTGGCAGATAACGTGGAAAAACCTCACGTTGTGCGTTAACATTTTTACGAGGTGAGAAGGTAGCAGAGACGATTACACAGAGCAGCAAAACCCCGTTAACTCCCGTTTTATACATCTCGTTTGATACGGGCACACACCCGCTCACAACAGAGATAACTTGTCACCGACGCAAAACAATCTCCCGGTCCCAAGCAACAAGGTAGCGCTATAGCGTATAACCAGGAAGTGTGGCTTCACAGGAACCGGTGGAGATGTTAGCTTTAGAGAAGGAGAGGTAAACAGACTCTCCCATGGTGGGCCTTTTTTTTTTTTGTTACCCTACACAGAGCAAGCACATGTTTCCCATTGTGGTTTAAAAAGGGAAGGGGATTAGCAGCAGCGGTGCAGGCGGAGCCGCAGCCATACTACCCCATGGTGGGATCACACAGCGCTAGTCAGGTCCTTCACGAATGAAATAACTGCTGACGCAAAGGGCCCCGTCGGAGGTGACTGGAGCGCGGGGAGAAGCCGCGGGGCGGCCCCCAGACCCTTATCCTCCCCACCATGGAGGCTTGGCCGGCGCGGGGGCCACGAAGACTCAGGGGGTGCCACATCAGTGACAGACAGGTCCCTATAAGTCGTCCCGCTCGACCCCGACGCTGACAGAGCTATAGACCACGAAACGCCACAAAAGGTAAAAGGATATGAAAAGGTGTTGAAACGGAGCGGATCTGACTTTTCAGGGGGCTTCCTATAGTTGGACGGGGGGAGGGTGGTGGTGGGATGGGGGGGAGGGGGCCGACTTCAAAGCTGGGGTTTTAAAGACGGACATAGGAGAGGTAGAGAAAGATGAAACGAGAAGAAGATGAAGATAAGGTGACATGAAAGGTTGGTGGAAAAAAGGAATACAAAAATCATGTTTCCCGCAGGTTAGGGTTAGGGTTCCCAAACTCTGCAGGCCGCGATCCCACCCAAATAATCATATTTGAACTACCTTCCACCCTGACAAGAACTTGGAATTGTAGGCATTACGTTTAGTTCCACAGAAAAAACATTGTGAAAATGCGAGGCGCTGTTAGCTTCCGGATCGGCCATTTACGCAATGTTTGCCTCTGTCTTACGTAATATTTGATATTAAAAAAGGGTAATAAAAGACATACAAACTATAACTTTAGAAATGTACAGGTATCCTGTGTGCACTATGCTGGTTTGTTTACTATTAGTGAGATATGTTGCACATTAAACTTAATCATCTGGGGAGGGAGGGACCCCCACAAAATAATTTAGCCCCATTTTGGGAACCACTGATTTAGCGGCTCGGCTCGCCCCCATGCCAAACACGTTGGAGGTTCAACCACCACCTGTGGCTCGAGGGGCAAACGGGAGCATTCAGGTACCCCTGGAGGGGCGGTTAAAAAGTCACCGGACTGTGACTGTGCAGCCAATTAAACAACACTTTTAAAGAAAGGCAAACAAGGGGCAGCGGACACTTACTCACTGGCGGGGCAGATATGCATAGTGGAGCATATCAGCCCTCAGTGAGCAACCAGCCAATTAACCAGCAGCACCCCATCAAGCTCAGCTGTGACTCAGCTGGCCGAGCCCTCCGTGTGCGGCAATAAGTAAACCGAGAAAAAAACAACCTCTCTTTTTCTTTTTTTTTATAGGGGAAAAAAAACAAGATGTAAGAAGGGAAGGGAGGGATTTAATGGGTCAATCACACCCGGGAATGTGCCTTATGTCAAGGACCCCCAAAATAACTATGTATTTGGCTGCAGACTTATTTTGTGCCAGGGGGGGACCCCCATACAAGGTTGTGTTGTAAAAAATAAAAAGATGAAAAAATATTCAATTGTTTTCCAATAAAACAAGATATTTAGAAAATAGCTACATGCTCAGCTATTAAATGGAAGTGGAAACGGCTGTTTTCAAGTATATCGCGGTTAAACAGATTTTGCTATGACTATATTAACCCATTCAGGCCTAGGATTATTGACTGCTTTAACTATTGAAAAATAGCAGATATACAAGCTCACAGCGCGGCACCGAGTGCCGCGCTGCGAGCTTGTAGATCTGCTATTTTTGAAAAATCATGATTTTTTTTTTTGCAAGTGTTTGAATATATCTACTTAAAAGCGAACATTTGTAACTAAATATTTACTTCTGGGCGGTCCCTGGAACAACATATTTTGAGATGGGGGGTCCGCGGCCAAATACCTGTAATTTTGGGGGTCCTTGACATGAAAAGGTTTGAGAAGAGCATGATTTAGAGGAAGGATTTAGAAGTCGGGTCAAAGATCGGGTCAAAGATATTCAAAGACTTGCACTCATTTTCACGATTTTTTCAAAAATAGCAGATCTACAAGCTCGCAGCGCGGCACTCGGTGCCGCGCTGTGAGCTTGTATATCTGCTATTTTTCAGCATAAAGCATAAAATAATGGTTAAAGTTGTTAAATACTAACGCGACTCGGGCACATTCCAGGTATTTGAGAGTTAATTAAAATCCCTGGACCACACTTTGAGAACCGCTGCTTCTTAAGGTGGGATTTTCTTCTTTTTTTTTTATAACATACGATATGTCATTCACACGCATTCTGGGAATGTTTCTGCCTTTCTCTATGTGTAGCTATGTAGGTCTACAGTATGCAAAATGCATATCTTCTCTATCGGGTGAAAACCTCCTAAATTATGTCCAAAACTGTTACTTGATATTGTTTTCAGGATTCAAATTCAAAAGCATCAAAAGTAGCAGACCCCCAAGCTTGATGCATTTCTTGGGACGCTGTAGTATGATCAAGTAGGGCGTTTATTTTTGAAAAAAACAAAAAAGTTACGGAGATAGGAGGTTTTTTGGGGAGACGGCGACGATATGACCGACGGACTCCTCAGCCCACAGATGCGTCCCAAAACTACGAGCCGGGCTGGGATCGGATTATCTCCGAGACGGGCTAAGGTCAAGTATTCCAAACAGCTATAAGTGGTCCCCCTCAACCCCCACGACCCCATAGCCCACACACATAAACACAGATAATTATACGCTATATGTCTGTCACTTTTACTGCCCTGCGCTGAGTGCATATCTGCGCGAGCGAGCGAGCGAGCGAGTGTGTGTGTGTGTGTGTGTGTGTGTGTGTGTGTGTGTGTGTGTGTGTGTGTGTGTGTGTGTGTGTGTGTGTGTGTGTGTGTGTGTGTGTGTGTGTGTGTTGACGCTTGTGCATGTGGTGGTGGGGGGGGGATGCAAGCACGTGCACTTTAGTAGCATAGTTACTCTGTCACCGTATATGCATCCGTGCATGGCTGCATGCGCTACACACAACGTGGATGCATTTTTTTCCCTTTGCGAGCAGCATGTTTGCGGGTCATGTTTGGAAACTAGAAACAGATCTGGAAACACGCGGCGAGCAGGGATGGGTTCCTTTAAGGTCAATCTGAAGCTGCATGTGTGTGACGTGTGTGAATCTACAGAGGTGGGGACAAAGTCACTGTTTGGCAGGTTTATCGTTGCTGTCGGGGGGAATAGCGTTGATTTTGACAGCAAATGTTGATTTTGTTTTAGCTATATTTTAGTCTAGTTTAAACTAGGGATGTCCGTTATTGAATTTTTTACCGATAACCGATAATATCCAACTCCGATACCGATACCGATATTAACCGATACCGATACATGCTAATATTTTATCTAACAGTGATTCTCAACCATTTGAATTTCAAGGATTCCCAGTTTGAAATGCCTTAGGCTACTGACCCCCATGTAATGGTATTTATATATCGCTGGGACCTCAATTTATATTATAAAATCATATTAAGAGTGTACAAATGGAATGGGTCCATTTGGTTCCATTTGTACACAAAGAGTTACAGACCTGTAAGGGTCCATTTGGTTCCATTTGTACACTTAGAGTTACAGACCCATAAGGGTCCATTTGGTTTGATTTGTACACTCTAGAGTTACAGACCCATATCGGTCCATTTGGTTCCTAACTATCTAACATTTAGCTGGGGACCCCCAGGAACGCCCTCACGGATCCCTGAGTCCCCAAACACTTTGATATTTTCCGATATTAATTTTTATGCTAATATCGGCCGATAATATCGGCCGGACGATAATATCGGACATCCCTAGTTTAAACCTCAAGTTACTTGAAAAAGACTCAAGTCAAGTCGCGTCACGTCATTGGTGTTGCTGCAGTCCAAGTTGAGTTCCAAGTATTTTCATTCATTTGAATCAATTAAAATCATCTGAAGTCATCAAACCTATGACTTGAGAGTCCAAGTTGGGTCTCAAGTCCAAGTCCGCGTCTGTGCAACTCAAAGTGAGCGATGCTCACATCGCATGGCATCAAACACGACACACAGCATATCTCCTTGTATGGGCTGTTCGGTCCGTGACATCAGCTGTGACGTTAGTCTCGTACTACAGACATAGGGACCTTCACACAAAGCCAGACGTAGGAGCGGTTAGCACCGCTCAAAAATAAGGAGTGCAAGTAAGACACCACATTCTAAGTCAGTGGTTCTCAAAGTGGGATCCGGGGACCCCCAGGGGTTCCGGGTTGCCCCCCCAGCTAAAAGTGCCTATTCAGTATCACAATCTTTTTAACCGCTTTATCAATTATTTTGTTGGCTATTCAAAAATAGTAGAAGTACAATCTCGCAGAGCCGCACAAAGTGAATTGTACTGTCTCTATATCTGCTATTTTTGAACATTTAAATTAAATCTTGAACTTTTTTTTAAACACATCTTCTCTTCTGGGCGTGCCCCTGGCACAAAACATTTCCAGAAGAAGGGTCCACGGCACACCCCATGGCCAAATACAGAGGGGATCCTCTTGGCACAAACACAGTTTGAAAACCACTGTTCAGTGTGACAGTGTGAGCAAGAAGCAGCGTGGTTATTTAACCCACTTAAGCCGGGAACGCATTATTTTATGCTTTAACTATTAAAAAAATAGCAGATATACAAGCTCACAGTGCAGCACGAGTGCTGCGCTGCGAGCTTGTAGATCTGCTATTTTTCAATAGCTAAAGTGTGCTGCAGGTCACCCTCGGCAGGCTCCATACTTTCACTAAAACACACTTTAAATGTGTTGGGGGAATGGATGGAAGCCCCGCCCCCTTTAACCACTCTCTCATGACATCAGTGCAAGTTTCCACATCCACGGTTACGCCACACAGCTGACAGGCCGTGGCTTTGATTAGTTGCTGTTCCTACAGGCGCTGGAAGACTGTTCCACTTCCATGATGTCCCAACACGCCTCTAGTCGTGTACACAGTGTACGTGCACGCACACACACACACACACACACACACACACACACACACACACACACACACACACACACACACACACACACACACACACACACACACACACACACACACACACACACACACACACACACACGAACACACACACACACACACAAGCGCGCGCACACACACATACATACACACGCACGTGCGCACACACGCAGGTTTGCATTACTATACTTGTGAGGATGTCAACATTTTAGGGACGACATTGAACATACCGGTACCTGGCAATACCCACACATACAACTGGCTTTGTGTTTAGGTCCCCATGTCCCTATGTCCGTAGTATGAGACTAACATCACACGAGACTAATGTCATAGATCAGGGTTGAGAGTTGAGACTCAACTTGGACTCTCGAGTCATAAGTTTGATGACTTTAGACGACTTTAGATGACTTTTTGCAGCTGTTCGTGCTGCATAGGGACAAATGGACAAACACAGGACACACTCCTGTCAAAAGTAGGAAGCAGCTACACCGCCTTTTCAGTGAAAGTTGTAAGTGCTGACGGACAGGAAACAGGGAGAAAGAGAGAGAGAGAGAGAGAGGGAGAGACGGGGAGAGACATGCAGTAAATATCGTCAGGAACGGGACTCGAACCCGCGATGCACTGTTAGGCTACATCAGAGCCTAGGTGCCCGGACCAGCGGACCGCTTGCCTAGCGGTCCTAAAGTATGACTTAACCATTAAACAACAATTTGTCTTTGAGTGTTTCTCAAATTCACACACGCGCACAGCGCACACGCACGCACGCACGCACGCACGCACGCACGCACACGTGCACAAAGCCCACAGAGGAAGATGATGCCCTGGCAATATGTGAAATATGAGCCATCACCGTCATGGAGTTTTCCTCTTAATCACTTATGATCATACTGATCATAAGTTAACGCTGTACATGCAGTGGAGTTAGAGGGGGCCTATCTGAAGAACTCTCCTGATTGTAATCTTTAAAGGACACACACGCACGCGCACGCACACACACACACACACACACACACACACACACACACACACACACACACACACACACACACACACACACACACACACACACACACACACACACACACACACACACACACACACACACACAAGTATTTTTTTTTACTTTACCTGCTAGCTCAAACTATCCATAACCATAACCTCCTTAACCTTATCCACAACATATCCCAAATCATAACTGTACAGCCGCACCCTGAATATTTTAGTAATTGTAAACCCCCAATTTAAAAATCTTTCGTAGCCATAAAACTGGGACCAGAAAACACACACACACACAGTGTGTGTGTGTGCGTGTGTGTGCGTGCGTGCGCGTGTGCGCGAATGTGTGTATGTTGCCTCTGTCGGGTGTAACAGTATACTGTATGTCCGAAACTACTCTTCGGGGAACAAATTCAAAATCATCAAAACTAGCAGAGCGACAAGCTCGAACACGCCGCTTCGTGCCATGGGCCGGGGCGCCTGATGGAGGGGAAAGGAACTGGATTGAATAATGTGTTCCTTCCACGCCCGGCGAAAAGAAGCAGCTTGGACTCCTCACGCATAGAAGGAAGCATGAGGTCAGTCCATGTTGCTCTCCCCAGGTTGGCAGCGGGAGTGTAGCGCTCCAGGATTACATTAGACCAGAGGTTCTCAAAGTGGATTTCAGGGACTCTCTTGGATCCTTTATGGGGGTCTAAATTGACCCTTACAAGTGTGTAACTTTGATCGTGCACACATGAGATGGTGCAAATGAAACCAAATGGACCCATTAGGGTCCATTTGGTTTCATTTGTACACTGTCAAAGTTAACTGTCCTACTGCCAGATGTTATAATGTATTTCTTGGGGCTGGTGCCAGCAAAAAGCAGCTTACCTTTGCGATGTTATAGAAAATTATCGATTGATATTTTCAAACTAATTCTTTTTACAATACAACACTCATATGTGTACTTTGGCCTAGCTGGCAGCAGAGGGCAGCCTTATACAAAGAATTCATGTGAATTGGGCCGTTTTGCTTACCATCCATTCAGAGCACAGAAATGCATTTTCTAGAACAGATCCACAGAAAACAACCAGGAAGGGATTTGGGACTCCATTATTGCTAACGTGCGGAGGATTTTTGAGAGCAGCATTACGGGAGATGTTTTTACTGTACACGGCGGCGCGACCCCCCATCAGACGAGGTAAAAAGAACGAGCCATATTGGCAACGCGCCGCCGTCAAAATTGGGGCGAACAGGAACGTCCGAGGCAGTAAAAGAGTTAAGGGGAGACCTTCAAATTTCAAAGTTTGAGAAGCACTGCATTAGACAATTGAATTCGGGTAAAAAAAAGGGTTACAGAAATCGTGTAAAAATACATTGAGATAAGAGGTTTCTTCCCCGACAGTGACCATAATGTCAGGGTCTGTGCTGGTGGAAAAAGGTGGGGAGGGGTGTAATCCAGCCAGGGATTAGGACCGGCCAAACATCACCCCATAATAAACAAATGACTAAGAGTGGAGCCCGACCCGCGCCAGATTTTAGGGTCCGATGCCGGTCCAGGTTTTACAGAGTCATACATCAGCGATTACAGGCCTCTGTCAAAAAAGTAAATCGTAAACATTCAATCATAAGCCAAATAAGATAAACACAAATAAGACCTTATTTAATTTAACCACTTAGCCCCAATTCGGAAATACTCGATCTACAAGCTGACAGCAAAGGAAAAGGTTGGAAGTAGTCAGTATATATGTATATATACTGTATATATACTGTATGTGTATGTATATATATATATATATATATATATATATATATATATATATACACACACTGTATATACATACGTACATACATACAAACATATACATACATACTTACACATACATACATACATACATACTTACACACACACATACAGTACACATACTGTACGCGCGCGCACACACACACACACACACACACACACACACACACACACACACACACACACACACACACACACACACACACACACACACACACACACACACACACACACACACACACACACACACACACACACACACACACACACACACACACAGAACATACAAGCTGTGCTGATATATGGCTCTGGCTCCGAACACGACCAATAATAAACAAATGACTCACATTCCCGGGGTGCGTGGTTGCTGCACCGCCCCGGGGGCTCCCAGCATGCAGCGGGGCAGTGACGTGCTGGCCATTGGGAAAAGCGGGACAACTCCCGAACAGCCGGTTCATTCCCGGCCGGGAAAAAAAATTAAATTAAATGTCGGCCTTCGTTCCATTTTGGGGGCTAGGCGGCCAACAAAGTAAATCGTCACTGTCGGGCAGAAACCTTGTATCTCCAAGTTTTAAATTTGTCGATTTTTTCGCAAAGTAAAGCCCTGCTTCATCACACAAGGCCGTCGCACAAAAGTAGTGAAAACAGCAGATCTACAAGCACACAACGCCTCGCACCGCGAGGCGTTGTGTGCTTGTAGATCGGCTGTTTTCACTAGTTTAAATCATTTTTAAATGATAAATACAAAACAAAGGGTTTTGGACATACAAGGTTTCCACCCGACAACGACGAAATATAACTCATGTAATTGGCCCACTGGCTTGTCACTTGTCACGATCTGAAATGGCAAATCTTTGAGTAGCAGCAGCGCTATAGAGAGAGATCTCTCTCTATAGCGCGCAATGAGGGCCTCTCCAACTCTTTTTCCCGGGCTGAATCAGGGGCCCAGCACGTCCCTGCAGCGGGGTCTGGATGCAATCCTCACTGTTTAGCAGTCCAAGCACTGGGAGCAGCCACTTGTTGAAAACCTCCATGACAAAAAAACGCTGGGAGGAACAAACCCCAACACAACGTCTCTGCTTGCTTTGATTTCGAGCTTTACACCCTGGTTTTCTCCTTATTGATCCCAGAGTCCAGGCGACTCTGATGAGGCCCGGCCGTGTTGTCGGAAACCATTTTACTCATGCACTGGTTCCCTGCTGTGCCCTTTGGGCTAGTGTCCCGAACGGTGGGTCGCAGACACATTTTTATGGGTCCCTCGTTTTTGGTTTCCTATTTAGTTTTGACTTATTATTATTCAAAATATTTTCAAAAAACATTCCCAAAAAAAGCATTTTTTTCATGAATCAAAAAATAAAATTATTATTATTATTTTAGTAATTTCATGAAGGAATCAAAGAAAAATCTAAGAAATTCCATAAATTAGAACACACATGTTTAAGAAGTAGTGACAATCTACAAGCTCACAACGTGGCGCGAAGCCTGCTGTTTTCACTTGTTTGGGTCCTGGGCAAATGTCTCATTTCTGTTTTGGGTCACAGGCTAAAAACTTTGGGAACCACTGGGCTAGTAGTGGTCCCACACATTTACATGTACAAGGAAGCCACTCAGGGACCCCCGCGTGTCCCCGGACCCCACTTTGAGAACCATTTCCCTACAGAGAGCCTGTGGTTAACTACGTCATAGCTGTCACACATTTAAAACCATCAGATCAGCGGTCGGCTTGGTGGACCATCCATAACAAAACAAATTCCAAATAAAATCGAACCAAACGGACCGTTAACCGGACCAGTCTATTGGGTTCCATCTGTATGCTCTCAGAGATAAATGAACAATGACCATGTCTTTTTTACTGTGCGGATTATACGTTTAGCCGTGCAGGAAAGTATGCGGAACGGCAGAAAAAGACCGCAGTTAAGTCCACTCTTTGGTACTGAATATGACATCAGACAGAATGGTTCACTACATCTTATTGGGCCACTTTTGAATCCCAATTCTATGAAGAACGGAGGGAGGGGATGTTTCTGTGTGTGCGCTTATTTGTGTGCGCGCACATTCTCGTGCACCTGCGTGCGCGCCTGTGCTCAAGCAAAGCGTCCCCCCCCCCCCCCCACCTCCTCACTCTAACCCGGCTATTGTGCTTCACTCCACTTGCCACATCCAAGGTGGAAAAGTGCCGAGACGGCAACTATTCATCGTTGTCGGGTGGAAACCTCGTATCTCCAAGTTTCACATTTTGTCCGTTCTTTCGCAAAGCAAAGCCCTGCTTCATCAGACAAGGCCGTCGCACAAAAGTAGTGAAAACAGCAGATCTACAAGCACTCAATGCCTCGCGGTGCGAGGCGTTGAGTGCTTGTAGATCGGCTGTTTTCACTAGTTTAAGTCATTTCTAAAATGATAAATGCAAAACGAACGGTTTTGGACATGCAAGGTTTTCATCGGACAACGACGTATTATTGGCCCTCTCTTCTCTTGGGGCCTCTCACTCTCTCTCTCTCTCTGCTGGGGCCCCACAGTGCTTTACCTGCTGGGGCCGGGGACTCGTCAGGCCTGAGGGACTCGGACCCCCGCTCACCACCGCCCGTCCGTCCGTCCGTCCGTCCCCTAAACTACAGCCACGTCCCCCCCTTCCCGGCACAAAAGCCATCTGGGGCGCGACGGAGAGGGCTTTCTGTGATGGCTGGCAGAATAACTCTTTCTGTTCGCGCCCTGCATGGTTTCCGACTTACGAACCGCCTCCTCCTCCACCCTTCTAATCCCGGCCTACATGCCTGACTCCATCTGAAAGCCCCACACACAGTGCTGGAAAAAAGTACCCCCATTTTTGTATTTTTTTTAAGTAAGTAAAAGTAGCAATACCACAAGAAATACTCTGTCACAAGTAAAAAGTCCTGTATTCAGAATGTGTCCTCGCGCCAAAGTATACGAAAGCATATTGGAATAGGAATATATCAGTATAAAATTGGGTTAAAACTTAAAAGTTTGCAATAATTATCTAAAATCTGCAAAGTAACTTGTAAAGTTTTCAAATAATTGTAGTAGTGTAAAAAGTACAATGTTTTTTGCTGCTGAGATGTACTGTAGTGGAGCAGAGGTACACAGTATAGAAAAATGGATAATGGTCTCTGTGTGTTGTGTGTAAACCTCATAATATCAAAAACCTTTCAGGATTCGACTTCTAAAGCATCAAAGCGATGCGAGACGCTGTAAGATGATCAAGGAGGCCAGTAGGGCGTTAATTTACGAGGAAGGGGAAAAAAAAATATTCATATAAGAGGTATATGGATATAAGAGGTTTCTGCATGCCCGACAGCAACGAAATACTAAAATAAAAGTACCTCAAACTTAAATTCAAGTACACGTACTTGGGTACTTTCCAGCAGTGATCCTGCAGAAGCCCCTCTCAGCCAGATAGAGCCGAAAGCCAAAAAGTGCTGCGCGATTTCAATAAAAGACCACCTGCTCATCAAACTAAATTGCACTCAGCGAAAAAAAAGACGGAGAGAAAGAAAACGTGCGAGAGAGAGAGAGAGAGAGAGAGAGAGAGAGAGAGAGAGAGAGAGAGAGAGAGAGAGAGAGAGAGAGAGAGAGAGAGAGAGAAAAGGAGGAATAAGAAAGAAAGACAAGCCACCGCTCCCCCTCTGTGATCCCTGGCAGACAAAAGAACAAATTACATTTCTGCATGATGGAACCTCGGGGGTCACGGTGGTGTGGAGAGAGAGGGGGGGGGGAGACGCACTCAGGGGTTGCGTTTGTATGCGAACGCGGTATTATGGGTTCAATCACGATAGACAGAGACACAGAGAGAGAGAGAGAGAGAGAGAGAGAGAGAGAGAGAGACAGAGGGGTGCGGAATACCTCAGAGGCTTTCATCTTGCCTTCTTTTGTATTCCCCCCCCCCCACCCCCCCCCCCCCCCCCCCATCCCCACTTGTCTCTGTTGTTCTCCTCTCTCCTCATACACTGGGGCAGAATTGACTGTTATTATTCCAAACAGCATTATCTTTATTAATGCCACAGGTCTTGGGGCGGCGCGCTCCCTGAGAGCCAGTACAGGGTCTGCGCTGAGCCGCGGCCAATCTCCCTAGATAAAAGCCCCCGACCGGCAGTGGGTCTGGCTGGCCAGCCATCAGGACATATAGGCCTTCATCCCCCTCTCTCAGGGGTGTCACACCAAATGCTGGGCCCTGGGTACAAGGATTCACTGTGGGCCCCCACCCACCATGAATGGGAACGCGTTATTATGCATTGTTTTGTGCGCCTTTAACCATTGAAAAATTGATACCGCAGATCTGCTATTTTTGAAAAAAAAACGTGAAAATGTGTGCAGGTCTGTCAAATATTTTTGACACATTTCTAATGTCTTCTAAATCCTTCTAAGGTTTTTAAAACCTATGTTTCTATGTCAGTGGTGCTCAAACCTTTACATGTGAAGGACCCCCAAAATGATATGTATTTGGCCATGGACCATCTAAAATATATTTAGCTCCAGGGACCCCCAGAAGATTTTAGTTTAGTTTTTCGCTTAAAAAATAAATTATATTCAAAGATTTGCAACCATTTTCACATCTTGTGCCACGCTGTGAGCTTGTATATCTTGCTATTTTTCAATAGCTAAAGTATAAAATTATAAATTATTAAGGCCCCCTCCACCTTGGGCCCTAGTAACTCAGTCCCACTTCCCCCCCCAGTGTGACGCCCCTGCCCCCCCCTCTCTCTCTCTCTCTCTCTCTCTCTCATAGAGAGAGTGCAGCACCTGCAGAGCCCAGGACATGGCTTTCATCTCCACACTTCCGTCAGACGGCAGCATTTGAACCGAGATCAACTCTACTCTAGCAGAGAGGCCTGTCTGAAGCCACTTTTACACAGAACAGACAGACGGCATTGTATTGTACAGAAATGTTAATACACGGGACAATCTTCAGTGTCAATTGAACTCTGAGAGCATATACATGTAAGAGAACGTTTGGTTACGCCCTGCTAGAAATGCCGGAAACCTCGAGAACCGCCTGGTCGCTCGACTTCAAACTCGCCATGGACCCGAGTCCGAGGGGCTGCGGCGTCCAGCTTTAAGTCACCGGTTGTCCAGAACCGCCGATCCGACCGATATGCCCATATATAGGCAGATGTGGAGATCCAGTTGTCCAAAGCCGCTGATCTGACTGGATTTCCTCATTACGTGGGCACGCCTCTATAGTATATCAGCATATTGATGACATCAGGGATCTCCATCAATAGGCATACAGGGAAAAGGACAGACAGATACAGAGATCTCCATATATGGGCATGAAAGAGATACAGACAAATGGGTACGATGGGGACAATGGCTAATATATATAATATATATATAATATTCTGAGTAGCACCGATCTAGTCTCTATATACAGTAAAGGTGAGCGTGCATAACCGAAGAGGAATACGTTACAATGGACATCACACTATTGGTTACTACAGAGATCTACAAGACCACAATGTGTCACCATTTTACTACAGTGGAGAGATTAGCTGCGGAAAGACAGAAAGACACAGACAGACCCTCTTCTAGTTCAGCCCCTAGAGCCAGTGGCCCATGTTCATTTTAGAATCGATTTAAAGGTGATTTTATATGCTTGTACTGTAAATAAATGGGCTGGCTCCGATGTTTTGATGCTTTCAATTGTTTCTGTTTTGACCATGTAGAGCACTTTTGTCAGCTTAGGTTGTTGTAAACGTACGTAAATAAATAAAGTTTATTTTACTTTTATTTGATTCAAAGTGCTAGTGGTTCTCAACATCAGGTCCGGGGACCCAATGTTGGGACTCGAGGGGGTTCCATGGGGTCTCCAGCAAAATGATTCATAAGTTAGGAACCAACCCTTACACCCCTTTAATGAAAATGAAGTCAAAGGCATACACGCGTTCTGGCGTCAAAACATGTCCGTGCATGCCTTAATTTTCATTAAAAAGTACCCAGAAGGACTTTGCAGTGCTGGTTATTCTTTGTTTTATACACTGAGTCTTGTAGAGCCGTGAACCCAGTATAAACTGTTGTTTGAATGGACTGGAGTTGTGCTCGTTTTGTTTCCACTTTTGGTCGCAGAGCTGACAAACCACACCGAAACCAAGGGCTATCGAAATATCAAAACAGTTGGGAAACACTGTAAAATGTGCCATGTACGTCACGGGTGCCACAGTGGAGCATCATTGCGGCCTGTAAGCCTGTGTGTTGTCACAGTGTAGCTTGTATTGTTAGTCACGTGTGTGTGTGTGTGTGTGTGTGTGTGTGTGTGTGTGTGTGTGTGTGTGTGTGTGTGTGTGTGTGTGTGTGTGTGTGTGTGTGTGTGTGTGTGTTGGGAAAGGGCTGTTTTGCAAGGAGCCCTCAAGCATGGTGAGTTATTTTAGAGGCGGTGTGGAGAGCTGACGTGTGGCCGGAGCGGGGCAGGGCAGCGAGGGTGGCGCGGCGCGGCCGGCTGCATGGGGGCCTCGTGCTGCAAAGCCCCCCTCGCTCCGCTGGTCATACTGCATCAGCCCCCAGGCCCGAGTCAGGACACTGATTTATGGGACAGGGGATTACTATCAAACCAGCCGTGAGGACCACCCACACAGTGGCACAGGACGCCAGGCGCACGCACGCACGCACGCAAAGCACACACACACACACTCACGCACGAACACACACACACACACACACACACACACACACACACACACCACGCACGCAAACACACACGCACACACACGGTTGCTATCATGCATAGACATCTACAACCATTGACGTAAACACACAAATAAATGGTTTGCAGACATTGCATAAATCTCTCAAAAATACTATTTAAGATATTACGCAACAGAAAATTAAAACGCCAAAACTTGACTAGGAGTATCCCAGAAAAATAAAACACAAACGAGCACACACACCTGCTCACGTATGCACTCGTGCACACGCGCACACACGCACGCGCACACGCACGCGCACACACACACACACACACACACACACACACACACACACACACACACACACACACAAGGTAGAGCTGTGTTCTACCTGTATTCTACCCATGCCAGCCTACACATAACGCCCAAAGAAACAGCAGATCTACAAGATCACAATGTGTCACCACGCAGCGTGTTGTGATCCTGTAGATCTGCTATTTTCTCTATTTTAGTGACAGCGTCGGGTCTCGGGATGGTCCAGAATGATACAGCACTTCCCTTCCTGCGTGTGTGTACCGTACATCGTTCCTTACATTATATTAGGAATGATCGTCAGCACTCGCTCACATTCTGTTCATTCAGGCACTTCTCATTCCATTATTAAAGCATGCAGGCGACACGACAAACACAACGTTTCTGATGTCGTTTTTTTTGTGACCGGAGTTTGTGCTCACATTCCTTCGAGTCAGATTATATTAATCGCCGTAAATCTGGTGCGGGAATCCCCCCGCATTAGAGGAATCCACGCTTGCGGGAAAACCAATTAAAATACGTGCAATTCCCGAAATCCCACTGCATGAAATTCAGGCACCCTGACACAAATTTTATTGTTTTTTTGATGTTATGAAACATGAATAATATTGAGCACATCCGACAAGTCTTAACATGTCCCCCACCCCCCAAAAAAAGAGGGGAAACGCATGTATTCAATTCAACTCTGACCAGAAGCAGGGATGAAAAAAAACGGCGATAACAATGAATGACCAGAGAGGGAAATATCAAAAGACCCCTGTCTCTGCTAACCATCCCAGTCTCGGCGTCAGGGACTGAACCGGAGAACCGGGGGTCAGCGCGCAGACCCCACCGCTCTCTAGATACCGCGCCAGAAGAGCCATGCCGTTCAATGACATCACCGGTATCTCTGTTTCCCCCCGCGCTCTGTCTCTCTTTTCCCCTCAGATCATTTCAGATGTTGTGTAACTCCTTTTCTCTGATCACTTCAGATGGGGCTGATGTAATCGTAGTCAGACGACAAGTGTTTTTCTCTCTCCGCTGACCCGGATCCGTGATAGAGAACCTTCCATGTTCTGTAGCATGGCGGCTGGACGAGAAGCAGAGGGCCTGCACGCATGAGCTCTCATAAATAAATAAAAAAAAAAAACCTTTGTGAATTCCCCCCGGGGGGAAAAAAAATAAAAACGGGGGTGACATTTGACATTCTCTCTAAAGGATGATGATTCGGCCGTCGTGCGATAGAGCAGTGCTTCGAGGGGTGAATCACTTTCCACGTTTTCTTGATTTCCAAGTCTTTTCCTTTTGTTTCGGGAGCCAAATGCATTTCCCATCTCTCTCTCTCTCTCTCTCTCTCTCTCACACACACTCCTCTTCCAAGTCACATCCTCACCCAGAAACACACGCGCAAACATGCCGGGGAGAAAAAGGGGGGAGAGAGCGAAAGAAAGAAAGAAAGAAAAACAGCGCAGAACAGGGGCGTCGCACCAAATCCTGGGCCCCTGGGTACAAGGATTCACTCGCATTTGGTACTTTGACTATTGAAAAATAGCAGATCTACAAGCTCACAGCGCGGCACTCGGTGCCGCGCTGTGAGCTTGTATATCTGCTATTTTTGAAAAATCCTAGCTTCTAAGGTTTTTTCAAAAATTATATCTATTTGGCCACGGACCCGAAAACACTTAAAAACAAAACATTTAGTTCCAGGGACCCCCCAGAACCAAAATTTTAGTTACAGATGTTCGCTTAAAAAAAAAGAATATATATATATATATATATATATATATATATATATATATATATATATATTCAAAAATGTGCACACATTTTCACGACTTTTCAAAAGCTAAAGTATTACATACTAGGGCCCCTAGTAACTCAGTCCCACTTCCACCCCCCTTGTGACGCCCCTGGCGCAGAATGAAAAGCACATATTTCTCTCTTGCCAGGACACAGTGGAGCAGAGCCCTCCAGGCGATGGTCGGATGAGCCCAACAATGGGCAGGCAATGACAAATCGGACGTGGTGCATTCCCTGTGCAAACACTCACCTCATAAAGGAGAGACAGGTAGGCAAACACTCACCTGCCCTGAGCTAATAACGTGCATGTGTGCGGACGCAGACACACTTATGCACGCACGTACACACACACACACACACACACACACACACTCTCGCGCATGCCCACACACATACAGTACACACACACACACGCCCTTGAGCTTGTTGATTAAGTTGAGCGAACCATGGGAATGGGACCTTTAGCGAAGGTGTGGGCCAGGCTTACCTCAGTGCTAGCTGTAGCTACAAAGTAATAAATCTCATGGTTACAGAGGGCAGCGCGCAGCTCGGTGCTAACACAAAGCACTGTGTATAGTATATATATGCGTATACTGTATACCGCTCGCGTCTGGACATTGTTTCCGAACCGTAAATATACCGACGAGAGAGAACGCGGCGACTCAGAGAATCGGACCGCAACGGCCCGCTTGTGTTGCTGGGAAGTTTTAACCGCTTAAACCCCCACATATACGGCTGACCGGAGTCCCTCAGAGCTCTATACTAGTGTTTTTCTGTTATTGTGGGGAAAGCTTTCGCGGGAGAAAAAAGGCGATCGACAAGCTTGTTGATCTGCTATTTTCCTGCGAAAGCTTTCCTCGCGATATACGGATGCTGGGGTTCAAGTGATTTTTTTCTCTCTTCCCGTAAATGAATGCCATACTTCATCAAACAAGAGTGTCACAGCAAAGCAGTGATAATGGCAGATCAACTAGCTTTGTAGATACGCTGTTTTCACTCTCTTGAAATGTTTTTAAAATAATAGTAATTAAAAAAAGGAACCGTTTTGGACATACAAGGTTTCCCACCCGGTTTCCCGGCGGCGGCGGTGCTATGATGTATATGGGGGGGTGGTAGGACTGTTCTCTCTCTCTCTCTCTGTTTAGAGGTTCTGCCGTATGCACTGCGAAAATAAACACGGCTTGAACGATTTTTAACCGAGAAAACCACAATGGCTGCAGGGGGATCGCGGCCGGCTATACACAGATTGCAACATGCCATAAGCTGCCTATATGCCTGTCCTAACAAACAGCAGCCAGCCAGGCCTCTCTGGAGAGAACAAGCATGTGAGAGAGAGAGAGAGAGAGAGAGAGAGAGAGAGAGAGAGAGAGAGAGAGAGAGAGAGAGAGGAAACCTGCGCACGTGTGTGTGTGTGTGTGTGTGTGTGTGTGTGTGTGTGTGTGTGTGTGTGTGTGCGTGCGTGCGTGCGTGCGTGCGTGCGTGCGTGCGTGCGTGCGTGCGTGCGTGCGTGCGTGCGTGCGTGCGTGCCATAAATGTAAGGGCCAAATGCCACCATGCACAAGTATAGAACAATTTGAGAAATAAGACATTTTGAGGATCATTTTCCCAGTCCTCACAAGAGAAATGGTTGTTATACTATGGTTAAAAGAAATAGTTTGGACATTAAAATCCTTACAACGAGGAATTCAGCAATGGGGTTAGGGGTAGAGTTAGAGGCATCTACAGTATACATGTTTAAGGATTAGGTTAAGTCTGATTTATACTTCGTTGTGCATGGGCCGGCCAGTGTCATGCACCCAAAATAGACGATTTACAAGCTTGTAGATCGGCTATTTTCGGCTTTTAGGGTTAGCTTTAAAAAAGCAATCGTAAAAATCACGTATACATTGATAAAAAATATACTGTCCTAAAATGTTGATGTCCTCGCAAGTATGGTAATGGCGGTGTGGTACTGCGTGCTTGTCCGTGCCTGTGCACACTTTCTGTTTGTGTGTGTGTGTGTGTGTGTGTGTGTGTGTGTGTGTGTGTGTGTGTGCGTGCGTGCGTGCGTGCGTGCGTGCGTGTGTGTGTGTGTGTGTGTGTCGCAGAGGGGAACAGGAAACCATTGATGACTGCACTCACTTTCCAACCAAACAAATCACACACATTTTCCCCTTCAGGTCGTCTTTCCCAGAGCGGCAGCGACCATGCGACACTGACAGCACCGCCCCCGCCCTGCGGGACACGCACACACACACACACCTCCCACAAGCCCCGCCCCCACCACCACCACCCATGTGACTGTGCAGACGCGTTTGGATTGGGCAGGCCGGCGGCGTCGAGGCAGTGGAGTCCAAGAGACCCACCTCACTCAGCCGATCCTTGACCGAAAATCGGTTTAATGTCGTCTTCAAACCGGCTATTTGACAATCCAGAAATGTGTAGATTCTGTTGTTTTTTTTAAACCGATGGGGGTACGTTTTGAATATTATTGAAACAGACAAATCTTGTACTGTATGTCCCTGGCACAAAACAAATCATTTTCAGCCGGGGGGTCCCTGGCCAAATAGAACATACATTTTGGGGGTCCTTGACAAAGATTTGAGATCCACTGGCAAATGCCATGTAAAGGGTAAATGGAGGGCAAATGATGGACACTGTTCTGGTGGCGTGTGTGCATATGTGTGTGTGTGCGTGCGCGTCGGGGTGGGCAGAGAGCTGGGGAGGGCCGGCCGGCTCGGCTGGCAGCAGCGGACACATGAGAGAAAACAAATTCCTGCCCCCATCGCCATGGCGATGAGTCAACAACAGCGGGGTCTGGGGGTGGGTGAGGGGATGGGGGGGGGGGGAGGGGGCGGGCAGGGCTGACCCACTGTAGTTAACTCTCAAATACCTGGAACGCGCCCGAGTCGCGTTAGATTTTAACCACTTTAACCATTATTTTATGCTTTAACTATTGAAAAATAGCAGATATACAAGCTCACAGCGCGGCACCGAGTGCCGCGCTGCGAGCTTGTAGATCTGCTATTTTTGAAAAATCGTGAAAATGAGTACCGGTACAAGTCTTTGAATATCTTTGACCCGACTTCTAAATGCTTCCTCTAAATCATGCTGTTCTCAAACCTTTTCATGTCAAGGACCCCCAAAATTACAGGTATTTGGCCACGGACCCCCATCTCAAAATATGTTGTCCCAGGGACCACCCAGAAGTAAATATTTGAGTTACAAATGTTCGCTTTTAAGTAGATATATCCAAAGACTTGCAAAAAGAAATCATGATTTTTCAAAAAAATAGCAGATCTACAAGCTTGTATATCTGCTATTTTTCAACGGTTAAAGCAGTCAATAATCCTAGGGCCTAAATGGGTTAACAATTCATCCCCGCATCCGGCTCCCCAAACGACTGGGCAAACAGAGCGGCCGGCGAGTCAAAGAGGGCCCCGGCGGGGGGGCCGAGAGAGGGGCATCACCCCTGGGTGACACGCTGACAGGAGCACACTGGCTGCTGGAGGGTCCGGACCGGCCGGGCCAATGAGGGGGAGGAGTCACAGGGGTGGGACGGGGAGGAGGCAAGGGTGTCGCACCAAACTCTGGGCCCTGGGTGCTTTAGCTATTTTTGAAAAATCGTGAAAATTGGTGCAAGTCTTTGAATGTTTCAAATCCTGTTTCTGTGTCAGTGGTGCCCAAACTTTTTCATGTGAAGGACCCCCAACATGATATGTACTGTATATGGCCACGGATCCCTATCTCAAAATGGTGCCATGGCAACTATGCCTAAACCTAACCCAAACCCTAACCCTAACCTCAGTAAAACTGTGACTAAACCTAACCCTAACTAAATTCGGACTAATGAGATTTCGGACTTATGGGCAGTCCCCTCTCAAAATACTTAGTTCCAGGGACCCCCCCAGAAGCAAAATTTGAGTTACAAATGTTCGCTTAAAAAAATACATATTCAAAGATTTGCACACATTTTCACGACTTTTCAAAAATAGTAGAAAAAAATAGTAGAGCTCGCAGCGCGGCTGTGAGCTTGTACATCTGCTATTTTTCAATAGCTAAAGTATAAACTAATTAAGGCCCCTCCACCTTGGGCCCTAGTAACTCAGTCCCCCCCCCCCCCCCCCCCTTGTGACGCCCCTGCGTAGGGGTACCGGTGGGGTGGGGAGGGGGGAGGTGAGAGGGAGGCCAAGTCCATTCAGCTCAATGTAAGGCCTGCAGAGCCACAAAACACAGTTTTGTGGTTTTATGTGCTCATGTAATCAAATGGTAGTTTTTCATGGATGTCATTTCGCCGTGACATTGATAGCTTTCAAATGCTCCCCTAAGCAAAAGAAATAAAAAAATAACTAAATAAAGGGACAACACGAGGTGAAATTCAGGAAAAAAAGTTTATGATGCAGCTCCGCGCATGCACACCAAACCATTATTTGAGAACTTTTGTTTGCAAAAAATTCCACATGTGAACAATGAGAGAAATGATCTCTCGTTCTCTCCCCGCGACTTTGGAACCGCTCCCAAACTGGCAGTTCGGGCTGACGTTAAAACAACTTAAATGGTTAACAGCGTTTGGCAGACAATTATGCCAACAGTGAAATGAGTTGCGTCAGGATATAGAGTTTTATAAGCCCGAGCCACAGCGGCACTATAAGTCTCTGGCACGCGGCCATTTCTGTCCTTATATTACATTCGTGGAGCATGGGGGTGAGGCTGCTTGAAACAGGACCAGGCCAGAGGAACAGTAGAGCTAAACACCAGGCCATGGATGGTGGCCATGATAGCCAGTGAAGATGAACAGGGGCCGCAACGACTTATTTATTTTGTTTTCTTTGCAATATTCCACTGATGACTTTTTTTTTTTTTTTTATATATCAACGAATGAATTAACCACTTAGGCCCTGTTTTTGCAACCGTCACGTCGCAAGTTACTATGAAAAGCTCCACCGGTTGTCTCTCCGTCTGTCCGTCACGTCACACTTTTCTCCCTACTCTTATCTCCGCCACCGTTGGCCCTATCGATGCCAAACTTCGCACACACACTCCTTGGATGGCAAATCACAACCTCCGACCTCATTTATCACATGGCACTCCTCCAACAGATTTTGGCCTAAAATCACGCAAAGCGTGCCATTTCCCATATTCCCTCCTGATTGACTATGATTGCCTTCTATAGTTTGTGTATGCGACGTGGCGGTCGCTTATCTCCCGATTAGGGAGTCTTACTGGTATACTTCGACGTGTGCAGAAATAGTGAAAATATCAGATCTACGAGCTCACAACGTTTATTTTATTTTTGAAAGTTTTGATAATGTTTTTGCCTTCAACGAAATGCCCAAAATAGGGAAATGATTATTAATTGATTATGTGATTAAATTATAACAATAATGACCGATTAGTTGGGTTGAAGTGTTGCAGCCCTAGCTCGGAGATAAAGGTAACGACGGTAGACCCAGGTGCTCGTTGCTAAGTTTACGGGCGCGTTAAGCTAAGCTCCCCCTAATAAGACCACATGGCCGGGGATAACGTATACACAGCTGAGATTTACAGGGCAAAACTTTAACACTGGAACACCGCAAGCCCAGTCGAAGCCATTTGTAATGTCTCTGGTAACATATATACTCACCACAAGAATCCCTGGGAAGCAAGGGAGAACATCATCATTCCGGGAACCGGGATATTCCTCCTCCACTCTGGAAAAAAGGGAGGGGAGAAGAGGGGGGGAAAAAAATCAAAAGGGAGACAAAAACGTCACTCCACGCACCAACGGCGTGGTATTACATTTCCTTCTCTGCCCGGGCAGAAAACCTCCTATGTCCAAAGCTGTTGCTTTTCAGCAGCGGTACGTGTAAAGTCACTAAGTACATTTACTTAAGTAATGCAAGTACAATGTTGAGGTATTTGCACTTTACTTTTTCTAATTTCCAATACTTTTTTATTCTACTCCACGTACATCTCGAATCCAAATATTAATTGGTACATTTAACCCACTACATTTATTTGAAAACTTTAGTTAATAGTTACTTTGCAGATATAAATTATGATATTATAAAACATACATAAACCACTTTAACCCTAGTTTATACCTTGGCTATTTTAAAATAGCCGATCTACAAGCTCACAACGCGTCGCGATGCGACGCGTTGTGAGCTTGTGGATCTGCTATTTTCAAACATATTGTACTTTTACTTTTGGTAATTTAAGTACATTTTGATACCAGCACTTTTGTACTTTTACTCAAGTAAATTTTGAATTCCAAACTATTACTTGTAGCAGAATATTTCCACGTTGCAGTACTGACACTTTTACTTAAGTAAAGAATGTGAATGCTTTTTCCACCACAGCTTTTCGGCATTCAAGTTCAAGAGCATCTAAAGTAGCAGATCTGCAAGCTCGGAACGCCGTTGCTTCGCTCTGCGTAGATCTGCTCCTTTTTAGGTACTTTTGAGCGACGCGGTAGTTTCATCTACAGTATATGGCGTCGATTTAACACAGAAACACAGAATATGGAGATATGAGGTTTCTGCCCGACGGCAACGATTACTGTATGTTTAACTCCTGCCTCTCTGCCTGCTCGGCTCGCTGCCTTCCAGTGCAAGGGGCTGTGGTGGAAACATGGCTTCCAGCTGTCGGGTGGAAACCTTGTATGTCCAAAGCATTGACTTTAATTAGGGCTGTCACAATTATTACATACTCACCTAATCGCATTTATTTTACATAATCGCGATTATTTTTCATAATCGTTTCCACATTTCTTTTTTGTAAAACACAGTGGAAATAGCAGATCTACAAGCTCACAACGCGTTGCGTCGCGTTGTGAGCTTGTAGATCAGCTATTTCCACCATCTATATTATTTTTTAAGTATAAAGTTGTCAAATATGTCAGTAATTTCTTTGTATATTTAGATAATGTGTCATATCTGCAATGTGCAACTTCAAAGCCTAAAAGCCAAACAGAAACAGTACACGTATCGTCATGTAAAATGTCATAATCATGACAGCCCTGACTGATCACAAGCTCCTGTTAATACTTTCTACTGGTTAAATAGGTATAAAATACACACACTTAACCACTTTCACCTTGACATTCAAAACGAACAAACATTGCAAAACATAGCGATTATGTTATGTAAGCTCACAAAGTGCTATTAATTAAGTGTAAAAAGAAATCACACCCAGTGTGAGGTGAGCGGTGCATTTCATGAGCTGATTTCAAGAAGCGTCCAGCGAAGCTTGGCCAATGGCAAGCTTTGCGGAACATACACACGTATGTGCAAACGGACAAAGCACCCTAACCCTAACCCAGATACATGGAGATACGAGGTTATCGCAGCCAACAACCATATTGTAATACGGAGAGGGGGGGGGGGGGGGGGCGACGACTTGGAAAAGGGTTCACAGCCACAACCCGCTTGGAGCAGGTTCTAACGCGTTGACCGCTTTACAGCCGAGCCGAGCCCCCCGCTCGACAAGCACGGGTCAGCGGCAGGAATAGCGCCGGTGATGGACGGGTGGCTCCCATCAACGTCACGCCATATATTAAAATACCGCAAGAGTTGAACTTGACACTTCCAGCGGGGCCCGGAGTTAAAGCATGATCCTCTGAGAGGGTAAAAATATGGACTGAAATGTCTTTATGTTTTTTAAACACTCTCAGAACAGAGCCGAGCGAGGAACATAAGGTTTTCGGTACAGTCATCATCAGGCTCCCGGAGTTTGGCACGTGACTCTGCAATGTCGTAGGCTGGTTCCAGTACTGTACTGTGATAGGTGCAGGGATGGCACAGCCTGCTGTAATCCTAGGATCCGATTGGCCATGCAGGAGGTTTGACATTTGAAGTGACCACCATTGGGTGTTCTGTCTGTACACCCTGTTCCCTGCTGTGAACAGGGTGTAATGTTAATTAGCACTTGTCCGACTTAATTCCATCTTCCATCGTCTCCTAAGTAATTGTTTTCTTGCCGCGTTACTCTTCCCACATTTTTGGTGGCACGCACTTGGGCCAAACAGTATGTCAAATCAAGCGGCTTCATTGGGACACACATGCGTGCTATTTTCCTAAGAGATACATTATATATATATATATATATATATGTCACCGGATGTTAGAGAAACAGGACGGCCGAGAAACGGAGCACTCGCGGTGCCGCACGGGGCGGAACAAGCGGTCGCCCACAACAACGTCCTCCAGGCGGAGCCCATCGATTGTCCACGACATTGCAAGCGGCGCGGCCGGCGGAGCGCCGCGCGAGTTACGAAGCCGTGGTGAATGCAATCGTTATATTTATGCCCAGGCCGTAAGGCCTGGGCAAGCCCAAGATAAACGCTCATAGTAAGCTAATGGCTAAGCTAATGGCTAAGCTAATGGCTAAACACCGCCCAGCTAGGCTAGTAAATAAAGAAAGGGAGTCGCAAACGAGTGACGTCAGCGCCTGCACTAGTGAATGGCTGTCTATGGGCTGTCGTCGCCATCTGGTGGTGATTAGTGTGTGGTGAACGAAACAAGCGCTCTTACAATGAACGTCCTGAGTTACCCAAACATACTGTAACATATATATTTATATATTTATTTGTGAATTAATTTTCTCCATTGACTTTAATTACAAATCAAATTACAAATATGGAAATGGCTGACATCATAGACCACATGAGACTGACACAGTATGTCCAGGCCTAACAAAATAAAACTTAGGTGTCCGGTTGGCTGTAATTTTAGGGCTGAGTAGGTAGGGAATTTATTTTATTTTATTTTTTATTTTTATTTTTTTGTGGGCATGATGGGTAGCAAGGAATTTTATTTTATTTCCTCATGGGAAGGATGGGTAGGTAGTTTTTTTTTTTTTTTCCTCCTATGGCAATGATCGATAATGCTTCTTTTTAATATATTATGTTTTCCTGAGTTACCAATTTCTAAATCATTAAATGGTTCATATTTACACATTAAAAACAATAAAACTGGGAGAAACAAGAATACAAATGTTTTCTAAAAGAAATGTGTTTTTGCAAAGAAACGGTGGGATTAAAATGATCAGTCTGTAATGAGATGCGCAGTCGCCAGGCACGTGCGCACATACAGCAAAGGGGCTTGAGCCCTTAATTTTTATCCGTCTGAAAAGGCCCTTTTAGAAATGTCAGCCCATGCCTCTCCAAAATTCTGTGCACTCCCTGGATAGGCGAGAGTACAGTCTCGCAGCAGCAGACGGCGGAGATGCTCGCATGTAGCCGCATGTTAGTAAAAGGCCACAGCTCGGCCCCAGGGGGTCCGCGAGGGACGGCGCCGGCTCCCAGGGGGTCCCCGGAGGGTCCCCCACGCTCGGGGACCCCCGCGGACCCCCTCCGTGCCCAAAAAATCCCGGCCGAAACGCCCAAAAGCGGCCCGTCCAACGCATCTATAGCGGATACCCAAGCTAAGTAGAGCAATAACTTCCAATCGTTACGTTGGGCTGCAGATGAAAACTGACATCGGCACTGTTTCACCTCCTTAATTATGTCTGCAAACGTTTTAGTAGTCAATCGAATTATTTTAGGAGGTGGTTTGCACGGGCAGACGATGGCTGGAGGAGGACATGCATGTGCTGCTATTTATGTTGTGCGCCGCCGTCTCCTCGCGATGAAGGCAATGACGCATGAATAGTAAAACAAAACATTTGCGCACAAGATATTTTAGACGAAAGAAAACTTTGATTAAACTTCGCGAATGTGGTCGCACCAAATATATTTTTTGTAAGACGTTTTTGATCGACTCGGTCGGATTTTGACTTAATTTTTTTATTTTTATTTTTTTCACTCCAAATGCCAATAAAATCATCTGGGTCGCATGTATTTAATAGGGTCGGTCGCCAACCGGAAACCAACATATTATTTTGTTAGGCCCCATATATGGGCTTTCCAAGATATGAGCTTAATATTGATCACCATATATGGGCATAAAAGGGCCATTAATGTATTAGTGAATACATTTTCCCCATGTTCTTGAATGGGGGAAATTCAAATGGTAACGAAATTAATTCGCGAAATTCGCGTCACAGCAACCACACTTGCAATTTCCATTGCATTTTTCTAGTATTAATAATAGTTACAGTACAGTAATAATCTAGACCAGTGGTTCTCAGTTGTCTAATACTAGTAAGACGCCTCAGGGCGACATGCAACCTCACCCTAAAGGGCAAGGTTGCGCCAATTCTTGGCTATCTGGCCAGTGATGTATATCGGACCAGTTACCCTCAACAGTGCCTGTTGAGATTGGTAGAACATGCCCATATATGGGCATTACCAAATATGGGCATTCCCAGATATGCCCTTAATATTGATGACACTGGGACAGGGATCTCCATATATGGGCATAAAACGGACAAGGATGTAATTAATTTGCAAGTGTGTTCTGGATATGCCCATATATGGGCATGTTCTGACATCACATTGTCGACTATATATGGGCATAAAATATATGGGCATAAAAGGGACATGAAGCCAGAGCGTGATGTCAGAGCAGCAAACCCAATCTGTTAAGAGTGGTTCCCCTGAACAGTGACATCAGAGCATGATGTCAGAGTGATGTCACAGTGACAAGGGAACCAATAGACTGTAAAAAATGTGTACTGACTGACTGAATGACTGACACAGACAGACAGACAGACAGACAGACAGACAGACAGACAGACAGACAGACAGACGGAGACAAGCTGCGACATTTCTCATGGTATACTGCGACCTTCGGTCGCAATCAAGGACCCCCATAACTCTGAGCACAACCTGGGAGGGGGGTCCATTTGGAACCCCCTCAATTCAGATTCAGATCCAGATTCAGATTACTTTATTAACCATTGTGTAATACACATAGGAATTTGCTTTGGCATACCACATTTCTGCATTCAAATCAATTTTTTCACATACAACATAAACAAAAACAAAAACAAACAAACACAAAACAACACCGACAGAACGCAACACATGTAGTCACCACAGCAGCCATGGGCGGCGCTATCTCAAGGAACCCTGACAGTCCATGGACCCCACTTTGAGAACCATTGATGTAGACATTATCTTCCCCTGTGCTCCAACGCTTATAGCCTATTATGCCCCGGCCAGATGAGGGGCGAGCGGGTTCATGCGGTGGGACAGTGGGGGACCCGTTACTGTGGCGTTTCTGCTCTGTTGCTCATGTCAGGAGCCAGCCATTTCACAAGCACACACTAATATGTCAGCCCTTCTACCTGGGAGCAACACACCCCTCATAAACCAGAAACAGATCAAGTTAAGAGCGCGTGACGTCACCCAGAAACGAACAGAACAGAACAAAACAAAGGGCAAGCTAAAAAACAATTTAAATACGTGATTTCTTCTTCTTTCTTTTTTTCTCTCGTCATCATTAAAATTCCAGATGTGGAGTCACTTCTCGAAAATGTGCGCTAACCGGGGGGACTTTGGGGCAAAACCTTTTTGGCCAAAGCCGTGGTAGGTTCTATATTTAGACTGTTTCCTAAAATAAAAGTGTGAGTTCAATCGCTGGCACCGGGCGAGTCTTTCTGCTCCCCATGCATGACCTCAGCGGCGCAGGCCGGCGTCACTCGTGACGAAATCCTAACCATATAAAACAACACCGAAAAGGACCTCCTCAAATACACTGAGTACACATGTGGGGGGAAACAAGCCACAGGTTTAATGTCCCTTGCAAATGATTCTATTATGGTAATCCTCCACTCAAAAAAGAAAAAGAAAAAAAAGAACGCAAAAACAGAAAAATATAGTTACGGCGAGTCCAAACTTGGAAGCCGTGCTCGAGCATAAATTACCTGAAACTGCGGCTGCCGACTACTTTTCACACGCAAAAAAAAAACAACACTTGATGCTGAAAGCACACAAAATGAAACCGCACGGTGTAAATTATATTACTTTGGTACACAGTAAAAAAAAAAAAATCCACGGTTTTAATTTATCCCGTGTGTAACCCAGAGAATGTAACCAAAACTATGTCTTTATAGTTATCTTTACGTTGTATTTCGGGGTGGCCATAGCGGAGTGGATAGAGAGCCCGCCTGGGATAGCAGAAAGTCCCAGGTTCGAGGCCCTGCATGGTGGGAATGTGTCGACTCCAAGTGTCCATGGAGACTTGAGTTCAATAATATGTTTTTGTATTTGTCAAGGCAGAGAATTGATTATGGTAAATTTACCCCCATTGATTCCGGATGGGGACCCAAATGCATTACTCCCCATCTGGGTCCCCATCCGGAATCAATGGGGGTTAATTTACTATAATCATTTTTTGTCTTAGGAATGCGACAAATACATTTTCGTTTTTATTGAACTCAAGCCTCCATGGCGTGAGTAATCAATAGAAAAAAAGTCATTTTGGGGGTGAACTACTCCTTTAATACATTATAATTGCCCTCCTATAATTACAAATGAAAAACACCTTAAATATTTTCTTTGTTTTAGAAATAGTTCATCCATTACTCAAGGGGGGCAACGGGCGTAGCAAGCTGATGATGTCATTTGTCCATGTGTGGTCCAGCAATAAACAATGGTACTTAAACATAACAAAAAAGCAACTTAATACTTCCTAAGGCTAATATGAGCATCAAAACAATATACATTTTTATTAGCACATGCATTCCATAGGGCAGGACCACACATGGACACATGACATCATCAACTTGCTACAGACGCTGTCCCCCAAAAGTAAAGAATTGTTTTGTTTTTAAGGTGTTTTAAATGTTTACATTTTTGAACATTGAAGGCAATTATAATGTATTCTCAAGACATATATAAGGCTTATTTAGCCAGGGATCCTTTTAAAGGTAACCCATTTAGAACGGGTACACATTATTGTGTATCATTATTTTATGCTTTAACTATTGAAAAATAGCAGATATTCAAGCTCACAGCGTGGCACCGAGTGCCGCGCTGCGAGCTTGTAGATCTGCTATTTTTGAAAAATCGTGAAAATTAGAATTTTGACCCGATTCTATAAGTGTCTTTTGAATCCTTCTAAGATTTTTTGAAAAACCTATGTTTCTATGTCAGCAATCTGGCTGGCCATCGTCAAAGAAAAGGTCCTTTTCACTTAAATGGAGCTCAGTTAGTCTGTTCTTCAGAGACTACTATGACAGTGGTTCTCAAACCTTTTCATGTCAAGGACCCCCAAAATTATATTTATTTGTCAACGGACCCCCATCTCAAAATATTTCGTTCCAGGGACCACCCAGAAGCAAAATCTGAGTTACAAACGTTCGCTTTGAAAATAC
The DNA here is from genome assembly GCF_963921795.1 of Nannobrachium achirus. Lineage (NCBI taxonomy): Eukaryota > Metazoa > Chordata > Actinopteri > Myctophiformes > Myctophidae > Nannobrachium > Nannobrachium achirus. The sequence continues at coordinate 51,213,090 of NC_137813.1, forward strand.
ATATATTCAAAGATTTGCACACATTTTCACGACTTTAAAAAAAATAGCAGATCTACAAGCTCGCAGCGCGGCACTCGGTGCCGCGCTGTGAGCTTGTATATCTGCTAATTTTCACTGGTTAAAGCATTCAATAACTCTAGGCCTGAATGTTAACTGAAACCTCTCCGCGTAGGTTACAGTAGACGACTCAGAAAAGGATGACTAACATGGGAGCAACAGCGATACCAGAGTCTGTTGTGTTTGTTTACTTTGTACATGTACAGTATCTGTCAGAGAATCTGTAACCAAGCGTGACCAAATGGACCCCGTACAGGTTACCTATGCACATTCTCCCAGTTAAATGAGCACTGCAGGAATTAGACTGTGAAAACAAAAAGGTTTAAGTGTAATCTCTCCAACATACAGTAGTAGACCGCTCATCATCAGACGCTATGAGTAACATCATGGGTGCTATAGTGATCTGGGTCTGTTGTGTTTACTGTATCTGGTTGTTTTGGATGATACGTGTGTGCGTGCGTGCGTGCGTGCGTGCGTGCGTGCGTGTGTGCGTGCGTGCGTGTGCGCGCAGTGGTGTAAAGTAACTAAGTACAGTAAGTACAATTTTCAGGTATTTGTACTTTATGTGCGCATTTCCAATACTTTTACATCTACTCCACTACATCTCAGATCCAAACATTGTACTTTTACTCCACTACATTTATTTGAAAACTTTACTAGTTACCGTGCAGATATAAATTATAATATTATAAAACATACATAAACCACTTTAGCCCTATTTCATACCGTGGCTATTTGAAAACAGCCAATCTATGTGACGTGTTGTGAGCTTGTAGATCTATTTTCAAACATTTTGTACTTTTTACTTTTGGTACTTTAAAGCTGTACTGTGGAAGCTGCTCAACTAGTGGTCAGTAGCGGTATTGCTTTTTTCGGCCGGAGTCGCCGCGGACCACCGGAACGGGGGTCCGCGGACCCCCGCGGCCGTCGCGAGCACCTCCGCCTCGCCGATACGATTCCGTGGAGCCGTCTTGAGCCGATTGAGGGAGTAGCAAGCAAGATTTCTTCACCAATGTAAACACAGTTGCTGAGGGAAGCTACTTCCTTTAGAGACAGCAAGACTCGCTGTGATTGGCCGGTGGTGTATGATCGGCGCTGTGATTGGCCGGTAGTGTATCATGTGGGAGATGACATCATTTTGCCGGGAAATTCTCCCTCCCTCACAACTCATAGAAAACATATAAAGAGAAGGCTTCAGAAGCTGAAAATAACAGAGTGGGGGTTCTAAAACTTTAGCGATTTAACAGTTAGGACAATTTTAAGATTTGTTTTATAAAAAAAGTTACATGGTATAACTTTAAGTACATGTTGATGCCAACACCTTCATACTTTTACTCAAGTACATTTTGAAGTCCGGACTTTTACTTATAACAGAGTATTTCCATGGCGCAGTATTGATACTTTTACTTCCGTAAAATAAGCGAGTACTCTTTCCACCACTGCGTGTCCGTGCGCGCGCGCCCGCGTGTGCGTGCGTGCATGTGTACGTGCGCGTGTGGAGGATGCCCTCGGGCCGGGCTGTGGAGTAAGTCGAGCAGAAGACCCATGTAAGCTCTCAAGCATGCACCTATCAGTCCCGTAACTAAAACACAGGCAGTAAACACGGCTGATGTCAGGGATTACACCCGGCAATAGCGCCGCGGGAGAAGAGCGCACGCAGGCAAAGCGAAGGTGTCTGTCCCACCGCACACACATTCCTCTGGAACCCGTCTCTGTTCCGCCGCTGCGAGCCTGATTGATAGGAGGGCTCATCGTCTATAGCCCTCGTTGGCCGCATGTGTGGAAGTTGTGTAAACGGCTTCGGGGCGATTGTGTATACCGTCGTTGTCGGGTGGACACCTCGTATCTCCAAGTTTCAAATTTGTAAGTTCTTTCACAAAGCAAAGCCCTGCTTCATCATACAGGGCCGTCGCACATATGTAGTGAAAACAGCCGATCTACAAGCAACCGCGAGGCGTTGTGTGCTTGTAGATCTGCTGTTTTCACTAGTTTAGTTCATTTTTAAGACGATAAATGCAAAACGAACGGTCTTGGACATACAAGGTTTTCACCCGACAACGACGATATACAGCATACTGTATGTGTGTGTGCGTGCGTGTGTGTGTGTGTGTGTGTGTGTGTGTGTGTGTGTGTGTGTGTGTGTGTGTGTGTGTGTGTGTGTGTGTGTGTGTGTGTGTGTGTGTGTGTGTGTGTGTGTGTGTGTGTGTGTGTGTGTGTGTGTGTGTGTGGCTGCACTGTATATATACAGTATGTGGACCACAGGTGAGGTCGACGCAAAGCGAGTGCACGTGCACACGCTCTCACAGAGAGAGACAGACAGACAGACAGAAAGAGAGGCAGAGGGACATAGGGAGAAAGAGTGCGTGCATGTGTGTGTGTGTGTGTGTGTGTGTGTGTGTGTGTGTGTGTGTGTGTGTGTGTGTGTGTGTGTGTGTGTGTGTGTGTGTGTGTGTGTGTGAGAGAGATTGAAAGGGAGAGAAAGAGATGACTTTGCAGTGGTCTAGTTTCACAACTCTGAACCCTGACACAACTGTGAATACTTTCAGACACAATTTGAAGGAAAAAAAAAAGGCGTCCTCTCGCAAGACACCGTCCAGCGACGACACCACCCAGAGCTAGAGCCTAGCTCGACTCTGGAGAAGCAAGGCAGCAGCCCTAATCTCCCTTCAAAAGAAACCATTCGGTGATTGATGAGTATATTTCTATAGCTTGAGAGATTTCTGTTTCCAATGAAAAGACAAGGAGTGAGAGAGACGGCTGGAGTGGGAGTGTCAGAGAAGTGGAGGGCAACACACGCACACGCACACACACACACACACACACACACACACACACACACACACACACACACACACACACACACACAGGGAGTGCATTTCCTACAGTAAACAGCTCCCTCTAGAGAGCACCACCTACCTACACTGCTACACCCCACCCCACCTTCTCTCTCTGCATAAAGAGGCTGTCATCATACATGCATGTACCAGTGCTCTCAAACCATACCCGGCCATTCAGCTCAGCCCGTCACAAACCAACCACGGCTCGGCGTGGAAAGCAAAACACTGCCAATGACTTCAGTCCGTCGAAGTGCCACACTTACACATGCACGCAGATATTCTCCCTGACGGATAAGAACTAATGAGGATGACTCGTCCTGCAGTCTCGCTGTATAATTCTCGGGCACGGCGTATAAAACTAAAAAGCCCGGCGCAGGGGCTGAGCCTCCTCGGCATTTATCCCAGTGTGAGTTGATAATGAGGCGGGTCGCTATTAAAGATGTTTGCTTTAATCGTGTGCAGGGTTATTAGGGCCAGTTTACAGCGTGCACGGGGAGGGAGGGAGGGAGGGAGGGAGGGGAGATTAAGGCGGGCCACGCGGAACGAGCACAGCGCTGAGGAGGCCCGCGATAACGCAAGCCACCACAGCTATGCAGCAAACTCCTCTCTCTCTCTCTCTCTCTCTCTCTCCCTCTCTAAACCTCTCGTTTTTGTTCTCCTCTAATCTCTCTCTTCGCTCTGCGATAACTCCTCTCGACTTGCCTCAAACCACCATATTACACAAGCCCAAAGGAATGCCTTCTTTGCCTTGCCTTGCCTCCTCCTCCTCCTCCTCGATATATCGGGGACATGTTTTAAAAAACAGGAAAGAGCGGCAACAAAGATGGCAGAAGGGATTGCCCTGCTAGTAGCAGAGCGATCCCTCGGGTCGGTTCTTTAGTGAGGGTTTGTGTTGTATAAAAAAAGGAGCTGGGGCATGCATGCAAGGCAGAGAGCTTGACAGTGTTGTTGGCACCGGTTGCAAAGTATAGCACAGTAACGCACAAGTCCAGGCACATAACACTATAACCACTTCACACAGGCTTACATAAACGTAACCAGGCTGCACACTAAAATCCTCGGCGTTAACTAAACTCAAGAGAGTGCACGACTGGAACCAAACGGACCCGTAAGAGTTGCAAAATGCATAAATTAACACCGAGGGTGACTGTTTATGCGCGCAGCACAAGTACACTGCGAGACCAAGACGAACAGCACACATTTCCTCCCCATATTTCTTTCCGTGCCACTAATAAAAGTAGACATTGTACTTGTTTCAATAGTTTTATTTTCTTGGGGGCGTCGTGGATTAGAGAGGCCGTTTGAAAATACATATTTTTTTATGGCCGCTCGAAAACTTTCCCACAGCGTTTCCCTCCGTTGTTTTCCATTGCATGCGACCGACACCGGTCCAAATAGCGGGGCCTCGGTTAAAACCCATTCAGAACGGGTACATATTATTGTGTACTATTATTTTATGCTTTAACTATTGAAATAGCAGATATACAAGCGCACTCGGTGCCGCGCTGCGAGCTTGTATATCTGCTATTTTTAAAAAATCGTGAAAATTTGAATTTGTACCCAATTCTATAAGTGTCTTTTGAATCCTTCTAAGATTTTTTGAAAAACCTACGTTTCTATGTCAGCGATCTGGCTCGCCATTGTCAAAGAAAAGGTCCTTTTCACTTAACTGGAGCTCAGTTAGTCTGTTCTTGAGAGACTACTATGTCAGTGGTTCTCAAACCTTTTCATGTGAAAGACCCCCAAAATGATATGTATTTGGCCACGGACCCCCATCTCAAAATATATAGTCCCAGGGACCCCCCCAGAAGCAAAATTTGAGTTACAAACGTTCGCTTTAAAAAAAACATATATTCAAAGATTTGCACACATTTTCACAACTTTTTCAAAAATAGCAGATCTACAAGCTCGCGCGCTGTGAGCTTGTATATCTTCTATTTTTCAATAGTTAAAGCATTCAATAATCCTAGGCCTAAACGGGTTAAGCTGGCCTGAAACGCTGGGTATTTTCATAGCGGCTATAAAGGCGACAAACGCGGAAGTTCAGCCACCGCCGTGTTGACGGAGGGGAGCCGCGTTGCGTTCGGTTGCCGGCAGGCGCCGAGATTATTTCCCAACGCGAGGAGGACGTCGGAAAAAGGAGGGGAGGAAAAAAAAATCGTCAAATCACCACCAGGCCACAGAAGCCCTCGCTTGTGTTTTTGAAGAGGTGTTTAAACGTGTAAAAATGTCAGGGGTTGTCAGAGGTTGCGACCCTTCAACTGAGATCAACCCCTGAGCTGAATGGCGCTACTGTGACCAGAGGGAAGGCCTTGACAGGTTGATCCATACAGTCTCCTACCGGTTAACCTGTTGAGATAACGTCGCTGTCGGGCAGAAACCTCTTATCTCCATATTCTAGCTTTTTGAGTTCTTTTTTCATAAATGAACGCCCTACTTGATCATACTACAGCGTCACACAAAAGTAGCAAAATAGCAGATCCACACGCTCGAAACTCAGCGCGAAGCACCGCATTGTGAGCTTATAGATCTGCTACTTTTGCCGTTTTTGGATTTGAATCTGACTATGACTTTATATTTTTTTTAAGTTGAAATACATTTTAATTTTATTCAAAAAATGCACTCTAATAAATTACAAAATAAATCTTTCACGGTGCAACTTTCATTAACATTTTCCCATCCCCGTTGCACCGCATGCTTTCCGAGCAGGAACCTAAAATGTGCTGCATAGTTTTGGTTTAGTTTAGCCTCAGAAGGTCAGCGTTGGTAAAGTATTAGCGCGGCGTGTTTGCTCTCTCCCATGTACTCTTAGGGACCAGCCTGTTTCAACGTTTGTACAGTGACGTGTGAAATCCATAAAAACAGGACACAGCGGGCTGCGCTGTTTGCTTAAGAACACCTGAAAAAGAATGGACTGCCGAGCCCTCGCGCGCCCGCGCATTCCTCCCGTCCATCAAGACGTTACACCTGACAAACGACTGCCGAGGACGAGTGACACAACAACAACGCGCAAGCGGAAGGAGAGGTGACTTACGAGAAGAGGATGTGCCATCGTCGCGGTGGCATGACTTGCAATTTGTCCAAAGGTCAACCGGTTTCCGACCTGCATGTGCGTCTGACCCAGGAGAGGAGGAGGAGGCATTAACACCCACAACAACACTCTCTTCCTCTCTCAGGCTCGCTCCTATACGCACATTCCAAAGTGCAAACACTGTACACACACACACACACACACACACACACACACACACACACAAACACAAGACACACGCGGAAGCAGCCAAGCACTAAAGCAAAGCGCCGTGACCATGCATTGAGAGACACTGTAAACAGAAGTTATCCAATATGGAAGGCAGATAGGGCTAATATCCATTATATTTAGGCCAATTCTCTCTTTCTCTCTCTCTCAAAGAGTCCAATATCCATAATTAACGTAGCCCACATGGGCTTTACTAAATTTCCCCCTTGGGATAATAAAGGTATCTATCTATCTATCTATCTATCTATCTATCTACATGGAACATGCAACAATGCAAAAATGTATTAATGAATTAATACAGATCTGCCAACATTCTTAGCTGCCGATCCCAGTGTGGTAGAAAATGCAAATATCAGTCCGATACAGTATCCAGTACATTAGTCTACTTATATCTGTCACTTTCACTCTGTCCAGATGAGAGGGGGTGTCAGGGTCTCTACATCCAAACCTGATACTGCTTTGCTTACCGTGTGACTCTGTGAGCCACGACACATGACCATGGCCTTGGTATTCTTTTACAACCAATATTCCCTTCATCATAGCATAATTAATATATCACGATGTCTTTCCGATTGAAAAACGGGTGACAAAAGACAATTTTAAGAATGGTATTTTTTTTCTTCTTTTTAATCGCTATAGGCTTCTGTTTGGGATCTATTCAGTTCTTGTCAAACGCTGCACAGACAAGAAAAAAGCGTTTAATGGCGCTTTCAATAGAAATGTCGAGATGTCCGGCTCCTCGTGATGTAACACGGTGACATGTTAATGACCGCATGACAGCCGACTGATGGATGGGGCTGCAAAGGTGGGGCAACAGCGCTGGGCGAAGATTCTTCAGCCGGAACCAGGGGCGCCACAAGAGGGGGGGAAAAGCGGGACTGAGTTACTAGGGCCCAAGGTGAAGGGGCCTTAATTAAGCTATTGAAAAAATAGCAGATATACAAGCTCACAGCACGGCACCGAGTGCCGCGCTGCGAGCTTGTAGATCTGCTATTTTTGAAAAGTCATACAAATTTGTGCAAATCTTTGAATAAATTCATTTTTTAAGCAAAAATTTGCAACTCAAATTTTGCTTCTGAGGGGTCCCTGGAACTAAATATTTTGAGATGGGGGTCCATGGCCAAATACATATAATTTTGGGGGTCCTTCACTTGAAAAAGTTTGAGCACCACTGGCACCAATGGCTTTTCAAAGACCTTAGAAGGATTTGAAATATTCAAACCCTTGCACAAGTTTTCATGATTTTCAAAAAATAGCAGAATACAAGCTCGCAGCGCGGCAGTATATCTGCACAAAATAACGCGTAATAATGCGGTCCCAGTCTAAATGGGTTAGATCCCCTCCCCCTATGAAGAACATTCATGGGGGGGGCCCCGCAGTGAATCCTTGTACCCAGGGGCCCAGAATTTGGTGCGACACCCCTGGCCGGAACAGATACAAAAAAAAAAGGGAGAGAGAGAGAGAGAGAGAGAGAGAGAGAGGGAGAGAGAGAGAGAGAGAGGGAGAGAGAGAGAGAGAGAGAGAGAGAGAGAGATGGGGCCTCCGCCACATTTCAACGCATCTCCCCGCAGCGAAAATTCAACTCTGCCGCCGCACGCCCATCAAGCGAGCACCATATCGGAGCAGCCCCGAAGGAAGGAAGAACTGGATGTGATTTGTATGTGTGTTTTTGAAGAGGGGTGTTCATAAACAGCCATGAAAGGGGCCCCTCTATTCAACCCCGGCCAGGCGAGATGCGCTTCACTGGGCCGGCCCTTTTGTTTTCCGCTGTTCGCAAAACCCCTTTTACCACAGGAGGAGAACAAAATAAAAAAAAAGAGGTCGATTCTCTCGGTGTGTGCGGACCCAAATGATGCCATTTAGATTGGTGCCCGCCTCGGGTTGAAAAGGGTCTCGGCGGCGCTTGAAGTGATTTAAAAGACGCAGGAGAGAGAGAGAGAGAGAGAGAGAGAGAGAGAGAGAGAGAGAGAGAGAGAGAGAGAGAGAGAGAGAGAGAGCTGCCTGCAAATCCTATTTGGGAGGAGAATGGAGGGGCAAAATGCCAAGCTCGTGATCATTCTATAGTATGCAAAATCGCCCTCAACTCCAAGAGTGCCGTGGCTGCAAAAACAAAAGATGCAGGGCATTCCTTTGTCACGTGATGGGGGTCGATGCGTCGCGCTGATGCGTGGGGTCAGGAAGTTCACGCAACTTCCCACGGTGCCTGGAGCATCCGACGGGGCCCTGGCACCGCGCTGCGCTAGCTCTTTGTTATCAGTGTAGGTGAGTTTTTTCTTCCTTCTTCTTTTTTTTTTCTCGCTTGCTTCCGAAATTGCAACATCCACTGTCCAAACAGGGATGAGCAGTCAAAACAAACACTTGATCAGCATGACAAGGCACACACAAATCACGTACTGCGAGGTAAGATAAATAATCCTGGGGCAAAGGAAGAAAAATAAAACATATCTGTCCCCATCAATCATGTCGCAAAGAATAAACTTCTCGAAAATGCCTTTGTGTGGCAAAAGTGTCCCTGGTATTCAGACTGAAGCAGTGGATACTTCCTTTGTCTGCGATGCTGTAAACATTACATAGCCAGTGGCAGAGGAAGTACTCCCATTTTGGACTTGCGTAAACAGAGAAATACAATAGAAATACTTTACTAAAAGTACCGTCCTAGGATGCAAATTTTTTGGAATGAAGTTATGAAGTGTTTATCAAGAATCTTTAAAATCACAGTTCCACTAAGTGCCAAACTCTGTATACTTGGAATTTATCCGAAGAACTTTATACAACCAGCAAAACTTCTCCAAGCTAGAAGAGCGGTGGAACTATGTTGGAAAAGCGTGGATGCCCCTACGTTGAGGATGTGGCATCGAGAACTCACTGCGAGCTTGTAGATCTGCTATTTTTTGAAAAATCGTGAAAATTAGAATTTTGACCCGACTCTATAAGTCCTTCTAAGATTTTTTGAAAAACCTATGTTTCTATGTCAGCAATCTGGCTAGCCATCGTCAAAGAAAAGGTCCTTTTCACTTCAACTGGAGCTCAGTTAGTCTGTTCTTGAGAGACTACTATGTCTGTGGTTCTCAAACCTTTTCATGTGAAGGACCCCCAAAATGATATGTATTTGGCCACGGACACCCATCTCAAAATATTTAGTTCCAGGGACCCCCCAGAAGGAAAATTTGAGTTACAAACGTTCGCTTTGAAAATACATAATTATATTCAAAGATTTGCACACATTTTCACGACTTCTTCAAAAATAGCAGATACACACACACATACGCACACATAGACACAGACACAAACATAAACATTGTCACTGTTGGGCAGAAACCTCGTATCTCCAAGTTTCTCATTTATACGCCCTGCTTCACCATACAAGACCGTCGCACAAAACTAGTGAAAATATCAGATCTACGAGCACACAACGAGGCGTTGTGTGTAGTTGTAGTTCTGCCATTTTCACTATTTTAAATCACTTTAAAAATGATAAATACGTCCCCAACTTGTGAGCAGTGGCTTGTGAGCTGTGGCTGTGTCAATATGTGTGCATGTGACAAAATAAAAATGTAGTTAAAAAAAAAAAAAAGATAAATACAAAACGAACGGCCACACCGAGTGCCGCGCTGTGAGCTTGTATATCTGCTATTTTTCACTGGTTAAAGCATTCAATAATTCTAGGCCTTTAATCAGATTGGAAGAAATGTGTCCATATAAACGCAGCTAGTGAGGCCTAAATGGGTGCAGCACGGTGCAGTACTCAAGTAGATGTACCCAGTTACTTCTCCGCCACTGCATACATAACGGTAACGGTGCCAGATGCCTGAGAGCGAGAGAAGACAAGGCCTGCGATCCATTCTAGTCGAGCGGTCCAGGACAAGCATGCCAGCTGAGCAAGCAGGCGCTAATTTGACAACGCCGCGCCGTGCCAGCCAATGGGCATTGTGCGGCGGATTGTCATCCCCGTGCACCGCTAGTCGACAGCAACCTAATAGGCATGAGAACTCCTGACAGCATCAACACGGGGGCAGTGCCAAGCTAAACCACTTGTTGTGGGCAAGGAGAGGTTCCCGAACATCAGTGGTGAGGCCGGGGGAAAGATGTACTCTGATTTAGTTTTTTTGTTTTGTTTTGTTTTACTTACGTAAAAAGAAGCAACACCGAGAGGTAGAAATACTCTGTTACAAGTTAAAAGCACTGTATGCAAGATTTGACTTGAGTAAAAAAAAGCACACAAGTATCGGCATCAACATATACTTGAAGTAAGTAATGTTTGTTGTCGTTGAGTATAGCAGATCTACAAGCGTACAACTTGCGACCCGTTGTGGGCTAATAGATCGGCTATTTTTGAAGGTGCCGAAATAGGACTTAAATTGTTCATCTATATTTTGTAACTAGTAACTAAACTAACTTGTGTTTTCTAACAATTATTCTGCGGTAAACAAAGAGTACAACATTTGCCTCTGATCATGTAGCAGTTGAGTAGAAGTGTCAGGTATCGAACATTTCGAAATACTAAGTAAAACCTCCAAAAAGCTGTACTCATAAAGTACAGTACTTGAGTAAATGCATGTTCCTGGGTTCCTTCCCACCACTGTGTGCGCAGAACGACATCTCACCCCATGCAGCTGAAATAAGTCTCCTTGACAGACCCAACGCTCAGGATTCAGGAAGAACATTTCATGTTTGTCTTTCGCAATCCAACGTGCTATTCTAGGCCGTCACCCACGTGCGCTGTTGGATGACCTTCTCTTGCTGACTGCATTTGTTTTGGTTTTTATCCTTTGGTCTATTTGTCTATTTTTATAGGATTGTTCTGCAAGAAGTCTTTTTGTAAGGAATAGAGGTGGTGTGTGTCGCAGTAACTCGAGGTTCTCTAGAGCAGTGCAGTGTGGGAAATGGAGTCCATAACAGTGGATACAGTACAAGGACAAGTGGTTCCCAACACAGATATAAAAATCACACCCGTGTGAACTGAGCGGTGGTTTACCCATCAACCCCCCCCCCCCCGTGTGTGTGTGTGTGTGTGTGTGTGTGTGTGTGTGTGTGTGTGTGTGAACAACAGCGCCCCTCCCTTAACATGTGTGGTCAGAAAAGGTACTGCCAGGCTACATACACGGCCGGACGGCCGGACGGCCGGACGGACGCATACATACCCACACACACGGCCACGTATAGGAGACGGTGTGACCACCGCTCAAAAAGCTAGATACCTCGTCCACCCGCTGTAGTTGATTGGAGCGACCCGTCCAACTTGATAGGCACAAAAGAGGAAGTGTCGAGGGCAGGCTGCCACTCAAAAAAAACTACTGGCCAATCACAACGTGTCTTTTCCGGGACTTTTCCATTCAAACCTGCCTCTGATTTGCCTACCGACCTTGTTGTCTGTTACGCACACAGAAGAATTCCAAGCCTGTCAATCAAAAATGCCCACCAAGGCGAGACGGGTACCAGAGAGCCGGAAGAGGAGTCTGTGGTTCCCAACCCTTTTGTGGATCAAGGGTCCACTTGAAAGTCTTGCGGCTCACGTTAGTCTGCAACGGGGAGGCCCACCCATAAATGAAACGCTCATTGGTTCTCAAAGTAGACTTCGGGGACACACAGGGGTCCTTGAGAGGGTTGCACGGGGGTCCCTAGTGAAATTATTGATAGTTCAGTGGAACCACATCATGGATCCTTAAAGGGATAGTTCACCCCAAAAAAAGATATTGTTTCTATCGATTACTCACCCCATGGAGATTTGAATTCATTTGTGGCATTCCAATGCCAATAATTTGAGCAGTGGTTCCCTATGGAGACACAAAGAGCCTAATTTGTTCCCTATATGGAGACACAAAGAGTCTCCTCAAATTATTGGCCTATACAGGAACGCGAAAAAATAAATAATCAAACCTCGGTTCGAAGTGAAGCGGTGAACTTTTATTCTATGTGCTCCAGAGTTGTGAACTCTGAAACAAATAGATACATTCTTTATTCCGAATGAATGAATGTTTTTATCTGGAGGGCCGAATTGTCATGTGAAGCTTGACCAATCCTCAAAGTACGGACACTACACACATATTCTGGACGTACGGGACTGATAAAACCTGTTCATTCTGGACTGAAATGACCATATATGGACATGGGACACACATTTTGTTTTTGATAAAACCTGTTCATTCTGGACTGATATGACCATATATGGACATGGGACACACAAAGCCACTCCTTGGAAGCGGCTTTCACCGTTTCAAAAATGGGGTGAGTAATTGATAGAGGGGGGGAAAAAAATTTCTAACGGTCTGTAACTCTGAGAGCGTACAAATGGGTGCGTGTTGAGCATCAGGTGACATGTGTTACACAGGGTCATTGAAATGTAAAAGGTTGAGAATCACTGCACCATAACCAGGTGACAGGCAGGCAGACAGGAAGCCAGTCAGAAGGGTGTCTGGTGGTGGTGGTGGTGGTGGTGGTGGTAGGGGGAATCAGTTGGTTTAGGGGGGTTTTGACGGGAAGGGGCCTCGTGTACCACCAGGGGCGTCAATTGGGTATGGCTGGGGTATGCAGCTGCCATACCCTTTGGGTTACCAGGGGGGTAAATAACTTTTTAATATAAATACATGAATGTCTCTTTGTCTATCTGTGCTGGTTATTATGTTGACATGTTGTTAAATTACACTAAAATAACTACAAAATAATGCAAAATTGTACACATTGGTCACTTTAACAAGGTATTATAATTATATTCTCCACACTTGTATTCCCCCCCCCCCCCCCCCCCATCTTGAAAAAATGGTATATTCCCAGGTTCCGCAGGTCAGCTGCACAGGTGCAATGCATTATTGTTAACTGTTCTGCTGCCCTTGACGATCCTCACCGTCATTAAAACCGGTTACTACACGACGCCATTGACAGCGCTCACCGTCAATCTTACTGTATTTACAGTAAATGTATTAATACTTACAGTATGTAGCTCCGGTCGCGGCCGCATCGGTAATGTCCGCGATTTGTTTAAAGCGCACGTTGGGCGTGCACGCGAAGTGAAGCTCCTCCATGTTAAGTCAATGGAGAGGCCCATAAAGAGACTTCATTTACTCCAAATAAGACTTTATATCCCATAGCACAGCTCCAAACAACAACAACAAGACAAGCCTTGCGGCCGCCATGACACACTGTCACATGACACATGTCATGTGACTAGATGACGTAATCGTTGATGTCATTCAGCAGTCCGTGTGTGTACACACATTCCAGGCATGCCTTACACAATAACAGCGTGTGCTAATGGGCGGATCTGCGTGGCGTCAACGAAAAGTTAACCCTTCATACCCTGCAGCACTAATTGTGTTAATTGTGGCACGTTTAATAACATGCCAAGTTTAGCTGCACTTGAACAACCGTTCCAGGCTGCCATATCCAGCCCAAGAAACCGTTGAAATGGTGGGAAAAATAGAATATACTTCTTAAAATAAATGTATCATGCCTGTTGCTAAGGTCTCAGACATGTTGCCATACCTTAGCTTTTTCTGAACTGACGCCACTGTGTACCACGGCTGGCCGTATTCCCACCATGCAGGTGGGAAGGAGGAACCGAAGGCAAAAGCCTGGCACTGCTTTGGCAATGTTTGGGCCCAGACGACCGCATCTTCCCCCACTCCCACCTAGCATGGCACTCTCGCTTTCAGGGAAGAGGGGGGGTGTCACAGCACGTACTCAACCTCACACTAGGGATGGGACGATAAGCGATATTATCGTTTATCGTGATAACAAATACACTCACGATAATCGTATCGTGGAGATTTAATTTATCGTGAAACGATCCTCCGTCATGCACTGGGATCAATTCACCTTTTATTTGCCGAGCTGCATATCCGGTACCATTTAAACCCTCTATTGGTAAAACGTACTTATAATATACGTACTTGATACAGTCACCTTTTCACTCTCTACCAAATCTCTTTGCCAAAAAATAACCGATCTACGAGCTCGCGGCGCGTTGTGAACTTGTAGATCTGCTATTTTTTGGCAAATGTTCCGCTCCGGCATAATGGATTTTGGCGGATATTTTGATTATTGCGATAATATCGTAAATCGTGATTTCTTTTGGTCACAATAATCGTGATATGAAATTTTCATATTGTGCCATCCCTACTTCACACACTGCCTTGCTACAACACCGACACACAACATGGGGTCACCGGTTACAACCCCACTTGAACCCTAGCACTGTCCCGTTGACGGAACACTGCTATTTTAATTATAGACCAAAAGACATTTAGTGTAAAAGGGGAAGAAAGAGAGGACGAAGTACAGAGCCGACCCAAGTCAACCAAGTATAGAGGGTTTAACCACCTAAAAAGCCCATACTCAGGGCTCTATTCTAGTGCCTTTTCTGTTTTCTGTTATTGCGGCGAAAGCTTTCACTGGAAATAGCAGTTGGACAAGCTCACAATGTGACGCCACAATTATTTGAGATTGATTGATTGATTGATTGAAGACTTTAATTGAAGTTTTCATAGGAAAAGGTACAGTTTCATGACAGTACAGTTCACTGGTAGCCTACAAGGTCAACTAAAAGGATAAACACCTCAAGAAAGCGTTTGGGCTCGTTTCAATTAGGGTCCTTTTTTAACTCATAACATTGAATGACAGACAATTATGAAAATTGGGCCCGCCAAATATTCAAAACTTTCTGAAATTCTAACAAAGTAATCATATTATTTGAGACACAAATCCCAGTTTTTGCCGGGCCAAACAATGAATCACGTGATGTTGATGTTTATCCCCTAGCCCTATTCGCTCATGCTAGGACATGACGTATGTGTATCCAGAAAATAATGTAGCCTCACAATCATTTTAACCACATTTTATACTCTGGCCATTCAAAAATAGCAGATACGGGAGTTCACAGCGAGCTGAAAAATATTAAAAGTGTTTTATTTTATAAGAGGTCAATTTGCGGGTCCTCCTTGGCACCAAGAACTTTGAGAACCAGCGGTTTAGAAGGCGTTTGTTGCATATGTTTCAGGTCTTAATGGGTTAAAAAAAGATAAGGGAAAAAACACACTCCCATGCACGCACAAGCACGTGCACACACGCACACGCACACGCACACACACACACACACACACACACACACACACACACACACACACACACACACACAGGTGAGCTGAAAGCGAGTCATCAGTCTAACATGGGTGATTCAGTGGGCCTTTAGGTGACTGGGTTTTTCCCCAGCCTTCATATTATTTGTCAGCCGTCTGGCCCCTGCCAAGCAACCTGAGCTATAATTGCACCCGGCAGGGTACTGAAAACGCCCTAAATACCTCGCTTATCAGGGTTCATTAGCAACGCCGTGGGTGGAAGTTTGAGATAAAGTTTCTGATTACTACCTCTCACCTCTGCTGGTGTGACGAGCGCACTGTGAAAAACCCGAGTGCTAATTTCACTCGGAGAGAGGAGCGAACAAATGTTTGTACGCTAGCCCAGAGTCAACACGTTCTGCAAGGCTCTTCGGTGTCAAATTAACACTGGGGATTTTTTTACGGTGCGGACAGACAGGCTTGTTTTCAGCTCAGCAGGCAGTGGTAACTGTCTGTTTGTCTGTGGGGCTCGTGACCTCGCACAGGAGTGGATATGGAATGTTTTTTTTTTGTTTGTCTTTCTTTTTTTGTTTGTTCGCTTAGTTATAGTTTTCATGGCTCCAAACAGCAACACCAGAAGAGGACTTAATGACTCAACCAAGTCAAAGTATAGATACCGCTACTCCTGTTCAAATACTACTCAACTACAAGTGAAAGTTGCTCAGTCAAATTTGCACTTGAGTCAAAGCACTGGAGTATTAAGTTAAGACATGCAAAACATTTACTTAAGTATACAGTACTCAAGTAAATGTACTTTACGTTGATGTCCACCACTGCAAGTGAACAACATACATTAGCGATAGCTCAGACAGCACTTATGACAACATTGTAAGCGAGGCGAAGAATCTGAGGTGGAGCAGGCCCTGCCTATATCTTAATAAGCACTAATAACAAGAGTAATAAGACTAATTACTTATCATAAACTAAACTCACGATGACAATATGATGATACGTTATTGTTCCGGAATGCAACCAACCCGCACTCTCAATAGACGGGAGCAGTCAATCAGTGCATGGTTGGTTCCAGCCCAAATATTCCTGGGCCCCGGCCAGGGCTGAACTTACACAGCGGAATGCTCTTTAAATTAAAACAAACATAATTCACGTCACGCCAAATACCACTGGAACCTGTATCTATCAACCAGACAATAAATGGGGCAAGCCCAAACTGATATTGATTCCAAAATGATTGGTGGTTTGTAGCTGGCGGGAATTAAGTGCAACTGGAGAGAGACCGACCTATGTCAATCATTTAATTGAATTCTTTCATTTCTCTTTGATTACCACAAGAACAAATCAAATGGTAATGGTGTCTGCCAAAGCCCTGACGCGTTTATAAGGTGAATCATCAACACATTCTGGGTGTGATTTATGTCAAAAAGCATAGCTGCTGGTTTTGAGAGTTGGACATGTGGTGCTTTCACTGTCATCACCAGTTACATTGTGCTGTACAATATGGGAAGGAGTTCAGAATGGAGCTGCTACCGGCCATACTTGACACTCGGGGCGCAACAGTTAACCAAACTAAATGATTTAATTGATGATACAAAGTTATTACTTTAATGAAATAATTGGTTTGGGGAAACAAATTGAAGTGTGGTTTTCTTTTTTCTTTTTTCTTTTTTAAAGAGGTGGTGCCATAGTTTTGTACTTTTTCTGTTTTTCATGCGTCTATGAGGTTCACAGTACTTCATTAGACCCCCTGGTGTGGTTTTTATGAGCAATTATGTATTCTCTCTGTATTTGAGGTTTATACCTGGAGGCTGCCACCTTGTGGGTCAAAGGTGCCGGTCCAAAAACACAGATACAATTACATCATAGAATCAACCCCTCCCCTTTTAGCAATCACCCAACACTGTGGGTGTGGCTAACTTCAGCTGGGTCACCACCCACCATGACAACCAGGCATACTTAATGAACTGGTGGGTGTGGCCACATAAAAACCTAATTTTAACTCTTTCTGTACACTTTTTTTGGAAAAAAAATCTTCCTCCTAGTATAATCATAATCATGGCACCCCCTTTAAGCAAGAATAGCTCATCCACAAACTTTCTTGTAAGCTTGTGATGATCTATTTTCTAAATGTTTTGCATGATACCGTTGTAATGACGTAATATATGAAGTATAATACAGGGCTTTGATTAAAATGTTCCATTGTTGATTCACCTCAAGATTATTTGACTAATCAAAAAAGTAATCGATAGGCTAATAAGAAAGATTATTGCAGCTCTACATCACACATACTGTAGCACTAACAGTCATGGTAAACCCATGAGCCGCATGCGGTCAGTCAGTGCACATCACAAAGCAAGAGTTATAGCAGAGACACAACGTTTACAGGGATCAAAACACGGCCGGTTAAAAGGTCCTTCGAGGCCATGATGTCAGTGGAAGTCTTTTCCAAGATGGGTGATCTACTGTGGGCCCTGCGGCCTCCTGCTGATAAGATTGAGGAGCAAGCAGGTCTTTAGAAGAGCCTCGGCGTGCTGCTTGTGAGGGCCAACAATGCTCCCCTCAGTCCTGTGCTATCTGGCAGGCACGTGTACACCTAGACATCAAAGGGGGCTTGAGCCACTGCCCTTTTATCTTTCTGTAAAAAGTGCCCTTTCCAGACTATAAATGCAACTTTTACTATGGTGAAAGAAATGCAAATGCCCTCTTTCCATGTCAAACCTGAAGGCAGCGTTCAATAGAATTGCCTTGTCAAAACCCTCCTGAACTTGAATGTAGCATTATGGTGAAAGAATTGACCTCTCTGTGTAATAATCCATGCAATTACGCCACATCTCCAGTATTGACTTGGTTATGCTTAGTTCAGCGTGGTTTCACACACCGAAAATAGCCGACCTCCAAGCTCACTGCGACGCGTTGTGAGCTTGGAGGTCTGCTATTTTCGGTGCTTCCACCAAAAGGCCCTTTTGGAAATTCCAGCCCCTGCCTCTCTAACATTCTCTGCACGTCCCTGCTATCTGGCCTCCTCTCTTCACAGACGGACCACCGCGGTGCGCCCCACACACGGGCAGAATGGGAAGAGCTTCCCGTTCTGCTGAGACCATAATCGCAGTCTGTCAATATTTACTGCTTCTGAAAATAGACGAGAGGCTACTACGTTACGGTCCGGAGTGTTTACCAAGACCGGCTGAAAAGGCCAGTGCCACTTAATGTATATATATGTCATAGTATATTAGAGAAACAGCACATTCGAGACGCGGAGCACTCGTGGTGCGGCACGGGGCGGAGCAAGCGGTCGCCACAACAACGTACTCCAGGCGGTGCGCCGCTCTATTGTCCACGACACTGCGAGCGGCTACCGAAGCCCCCCTGTATCCACGAAGCCCAAACGAGTTACGAGGCCCCCCTGGGTCCACGAAGCCCCAAGCGGCGCGAAGGCCAGCGGACCTTGGTCCTGCTCTTCGCCCCCGAGCGCCGCAGGCGCGAGTGGCCGCGAAGAGCGGGCCAGGGCCGCGCGGCCGGCGGAGCGCCGCGCGAGTTACGAAGCCGTGGTGAATGCAATCGTTATATTTATGCCCAGGCCGTAAGGCCTGGGCAAGCGCACGTTAAACGCCCTGTCCAAGTGACTACAATGGAGCTAATGGCTAGGCTAGGCTAGGCTAGGCTAGGCTAGTAAATAAAGAGTAAACACTTCCGGTCTGCGGCGAGTTCAAAGCGTGACGTAACTCTCTTATATACACTCTGGTGAATGGCAGAGCAGTGGCTGACGTCGCCATCTGGTGGTGATTAGTGTGTGGTGAACGTCAAAACGAGTGCTCCTTGACAACTTTTACTGGTTTCTTGAACATACTGTAACATATATATACAAGTGCTCTACAAAATACACACACACACACACACACACACGCACACGCACGCGCGCACACGCACACACACACAAAAGACATACTCAAAACATCCATCTCATTCAAAAAGTTCTTAAAAAATATTGTATAGAGCGTGCATAAAGCGTGCATAAAGCGAATGGCAAATCGAGTGGCAAAGTGAGTTTAATGTCGTTTAATGCAATCAGATAGGACTCTTCCGTTTGGATGTATGGGCTGTCAAGGCCAGAAAGTAGTTTTTTGCCACTCAGTAGGCGTTCCCAGATAAATTCTGTGTATGATGATGATGCCACGTGCATACCCTCTATTGTGGTACTCTAGTAGTGCATCTGAATTCTTAACGGGGTTCACGTATCACTGTTGGCTCGTTTTAGACCAAACGTTCTTCAGACCAAACCTTCTTCATTACAAGGACCACCACTTTGATATGCATTAGTCCACGGACCCCCCCATTTGATATCATTTCTTATCTCTGGGACGCCCAATCTACACCGTAAAATAACTCTGTTTAAACACGGAACCATAAGGGTCCATTTGGTTCCACCCAAAACAGTCCATTTGGACTCCAAGTGGTCCCCAGACCCGACGTTGAGAAATAACGTGGTTTAGCCCATAATCGTATTTGTCATACTTTTTTTTCTTTTCTTCTCCCCAGACTGGTGACCCTCCTTGCACAAGCACCAGCAGCCAGCCAGCCACACAGACTCTCTGTCGAACCGGTTGGTGGCGAAATATCTGCCCCGTTTCGTTTGTGATGATAATGGCCTCCTGTCACCTTGGAGACGCCCAGGTGCTGCTTTTGCTCACGAGCCTTTAAGGAACAGTCAGAAAGCAAGCACGCGGTTGCCGCTCGTCGCTATAAAGCCTCTTCTGCCGCAGCGTGTCAATAATCAGGAATGCGCGCTCGCTAAAAAACCCAAAGCTCATTGTTCCTCTGCCAAGAAAATCACAAATATAAGCGTTGACACCGCCTCCGGCCACCGCAGCTCCTCCACTCGGAGGACTGGTGGGGAGAAGGGGAACGAGCTGGAGAATAAAGAAGCAAAACAGCAGTTAGGGATGGAGGAAAAGAGGGAAGCTTTGATATCTGTCCAGACAGCTTAATCAATTTAGAACGGTACACATTATTGTGTATCATTATTTTATGCTTTAACTATTGAAAAACAGCAGATATACAAGCTCACAGCGCGGCACCGAGTGCCGCGCTGCGAGCTTGTAGATCTGCTCTTTTTGAAAAAATCGTGAAAATTTGAATTTTTACCCGATTCTATAAGTGTCTTTTGAATCCCTCTAAGGTTTTTGGAAAAACCTATGTTTCTATGTCAGCAATCTGGCTGGCCATCGTCAAAGAAAAGGTCCTTTTCACTTAAATGGAGCTCAGTTAGTCAAAGACAAAATTATATTTATTTGGCCACAGACCCGCATCTCAAAATATTTAGTTCCAGGGACCACCCAGAAGCAAAATTTGAGTTACAAACGTTCGCTTTGAAAATACATACAGTATATTCAAAAGTTTTGCACACATTTTCACGACTTTTAAAAATAGCAGATCTACAAGCTCGCAGCGCGGCACTCGGTGCCGCGCTGTGAGCTTGTATATCTGCTATTTTTCACTGGTTAAAGCATTCAATAATTCTAGGCCTAAATGGGTTAATGCAATTCTAAATCATAAAGCTTTGTTGCTCCCTGCGTACGGCGCATGGAGGGATGTATAATAGCGCCGTGTCGCGGGGGGCTGCAGCGGTAGAGACAGACTGACATAGCCCATATATTTGACTCTTGCCTTCTTTTTTACACCTTTTTCACCCCAATTTAGTTGCTATGCCAACTGATGCCCCCCCACACACATTTGTGTGTTGTAATTTCTGTTCTGTATCCTATAATGGACTCACCTACCAGTGAGGAGCCCCCACCGGGAGGACGTAGCGCCTTCGTCCTATACTCCTCCCGCCCCAACACTCCCTGCTGACAGGTGCCGCCCCCATGAGCCCTTAGGCCTATATCATTATGGACTTCTGCCTTTTTTGATGGCGTTAGAATCGACAGGGGTTTCCCCGATCTTTTTAACATTTTTCAACCTAGTGTCTCTATTTTGGGCATGTCATCTCAACATTGTCCAAAAAAAATTGTCTAGAGATTGACCAGAGATTGTCCACAAATCTTCAAAAGTAATCGATCTACAATCTACAATCACATCGCAACATCACACAATCTTTTTATTGTCTATTTTTTAAACACTTTATTACAATTGATTGTTTGTTGTTGTATTTGGACCCGAGTCTGCTAATAAATATTGAGCTGAATTGAATTTGTTACATACTGCATCTGTCAAAAGAATATCGGTATTAAAAATCGGCATCGCACCCCAAGAAACGCGGCATCCGTCAGGCTCCATTGAGCACGGCGCATGCAGAGAGGTATAGTGGAGTGATGCGGGGGGTTGAGTACAGCAGGGATTGCTACTGCAGGGTTTTTGTACAGTAACAGAATGGACAGAGGCAGGCACGTGCACGCATAGACATCAAAGGGGGCTTGAGCCCCTAGTTAGCTCCGACTGCTGCTCTTAATTGTAGTGATGTGATAGTACACATTTTTAATTTATGATTTGTGTTTCAATTTGTATTGTGTTTTTGCTGTGTTTCTGTGTTTTTATGCTGTTTTTTGCTTTGTATGATGATGTTTTTACATGATGTTTTAATCCTGCCCTGTGCAGCACTTTGTGACTTTGTTTTGAAAAGTGCTATATAAATAAAATTCATTATCATTATCATTACCCTTTTACTCCTCTGTAAAAAGCGCCCTCTCCAGACCATGAATGCAGTTTTTACTATGGTGAAAGAAACGCAAATACCCACTTTCCATGCCATACCTGAAGGCAGCATTCAAGAGAATTGCCTTGTCCAAACTCTCCTGAACTTGAATGCAGCACCTTATGTTGAAATAATTTCCCTCTGTGTGTAGAAATCCATGCCGTTACGCCACATCTCCAGTATTGACTTGATTATACTTGGTTCAGTGTGGTATCAAGTACCTTGGCTGCCAAACCACAACCTCTCATTTCTCACATGGCCCTCTTCTAGCGCCACGATGAGGCCGATTCTTGCAAAACACATTTTGGACACTGCTCCTACAGATCTTTCCCTAAAATCACGCAAAGCGGTACACAGTATCTCTACAGTCATGTCATCAAAATGGATCTGTCCCATTTCCCATATTCCCTCCTGATTGGCTATACCATTGCCTTCTAAAGTTTGTGTAAGGGACCCGACGGTCGCTTATCTCCCGATTTAGGGAGTCTTACTGGTACTATACTACTATATTTGTTTTCGATATTTTCACCAAAAAGGCCCTTTTAGAAATGTCAGCCCCTGCCTCTCTAACATTCTCTGCACGTCCCTGGCCAGAGGCGGCGCGCTCCTGTGAGGGTCAGCTGCTAGGCAGCAGTGGGAGAGCTTTGAACCAGCGCTAAGCTCCGAGACAGCAGGACATATCCTCTCTGCTCCTTTGAACGTCGCTCCATTAGGGTCCAATTTAGAAAATAAAAACCCAAACTGAAAAATAATCTTGCGGGGGAAGTCACACTGAGGCTGGACGACAATGCCTTCTGATCTCGCTTCGCGGACAAAAAGGCGACCAAAGCCGAGCCTGCAGGGCTGGATCATGAGTTGTGTGCTATATACGCTTGCTGTCCACAGATTATGTCACGGTGGAATTTATTGTCCATGCCGCGATTAGGGCTGTCACAATTATTACATAATCGTCTAATCGTGATTATTTGACATTATCGCAATTATTTTGTCATAATCGTCATAATCGTGAATCGTGAAAATGTCCGAAATAGTGGAAATAGCAGATCTACAAGCTCACAACGCGTCGCATCGCGACGCGTTGTGAGCTTGTAGATCGGCTATTTCCACTATCAAAGTTATTTTTTAAGTAGTAAGTTGTCAAATATGTCAGTAATTTCTTTGTATATTTAGGTTATGTGTCATATCTGCCATGTGCAATTTCAAAGCCTAAAAGCCAAACAGAAATGCAATTATCAACGACAAAAACACAATTAAATCGTTAATCGCCAATTATTTGAGTGACAATTAATCGTCCTGTAAAATGTCATATCGTGACAGCCCTAGCCGCGATAACATAAGTTTCTAGATTGCGTAACTCTTACTGTATCATGCAATCATGTCAAGTAGTGACAGGAGGACTTTATTTTGATGGGAAAATCATAAATAAAAAAAAAACAGTACGTAAGTAGTTAATAAACCAGTCAATGTGACCTACAGCAGTATTCCAGGCCACAGACCCCCATCGTCTCTAAATTCGTCCAAAACAGCAAAGCGATGCCACCCGCCGTGAGCTTGCAGATCTGCTATTTTAATAGACGTGGTATAACATAGCGTTATGCGGTTCAACTGTGACGCTTTACATATTAACTGATTTTAGCTGGAGACCCCCTGGAACCCCTTCGAGGACCCCCACCGTGAGAGCCACAGACCTATACTGTACTGTACTGTACTGTCAGACATGGCATCTAACAATCACACAGACACACTGTAATCACACACACACACCACACACACATACCCCCCCCCAGGAACAGCTCATGGAGCAGCTATAGGCATGGGCATGCACAACGTGACGAGAGGAGGAGGGGGGCCGGTCCATTCAAAGTGAGCGCGGAGAGAGAGACTAAAGACAATAGCGGGCCTGTTGTCTTTGTTGCCGCTGCGGTGTCATCCTTCTCAAAGAAACAGGGAAGCGGGGAAACGGCGAGGCGAGCGGATGCGGGCAGCGTGGTGAGCCCACTGCGGAACGCCCCAGTGCTCTGAGAAGGTCCTCCCTGAGTGCTTTATTGTGTGGAGGCGGTCTAGCCACACCGCCAGTTCTGCTTCCCCGAGACAACAGGCCCTCTCGCTCTCCTGGGGCAGCCACAACAATAAGCATCTTTGTGGAGTTTGTGTGTGCGAGTTTATTCCCCTAACTGTTGAGCGCTGATCCCGCATGCTTAATGGGCTCCAGGTATGCAGCATGCAGCGCTCTGTCATAGAGGAGGCTTCTGCAGAGCTTAAAGGAGTAGTTCACCACAAAAATGACTTTTTTTTCTATTGATTACTCACGCCATGGAGACTTGAGTTCAATAATATCTTTTTGTATTTTTCGCATTCCTAAGAAGAAATGTGATCACAATAAATGTGGCCCCATTGATTCCGGATGGGGACCCGAATGCATTTGGGTCTCCATCCGGAATCAATGGGGGTACATTTATTATGTATTTTCATGAATACTGTATGGTTCCTATCGCTAGTTAAAAATTGCCTTTCAATCACCATCATATTCGTTTTGTCGAAATGTGGTCCAATTTATTTTAAAATAAATGATAAAGTTGCCTTTACAATTCTATGATGGCGACACCCATTCCAAGGGGTAGAAAGGGCCATTTGCGCTGCATAGAAACCAATGGCTTCGCATCGTCCATATTTTTCTACAGTCTATGACCTGGGGACCACCTGACCACAAACACACAAACATGTTGGCAACAAGTGCTGCTGCTGCTCACTTGGACTCATCCTGCTGTCAAGACTGGAACAGCTTAAAGCACTGGTTCCCAAACACGGGGTTGGGATCCATGTGTGGGAAAACGAATGTTTAAGAACTAGTGAAAATAGCCAATCTGCTGTTTTCACTATAGTTTGGTTCCCGGGCAATCGTCTAGTCTCTCTCTCTTTTGGGTCTCGAGCTAAAAGTTTGGGAACCACTGGCTTACAGTGTGCGGGACGAGAAATCTGATGTATGGTGCATTGTTGCCTCTGTGTGTGTGTGTGTGTGTGTGTGTGTGTGTGTGTGTGTGTGTGTGTGTGTGTGTGTGTGTGTGTGTGTGTGTGCATGCACACACATAACAGTACATGTGTGTGTCATCAGGGGCCGGGGTAACATATGCCTGCAGGCGAACGAACACACACACACACACACACACACACACACACACACACACACACACACACACACACACACACACACACACACACACACACACACACACACACACACACACACACACACACACACACACACACACACACACACACACACACACACACAAACTCATGTCTTCACCCGCTGTAGCCTATCATTATGGCTGTCACGTAGTTACCTCCACAGCGGGCCTCACAAGCCCCAACAAACCACCAACAAGTGCACACACACACACACACACACACACACACACGCACACACCTGGAGGGCCAAACACTCTGTTCCCAGATTCATAAACACACACACACACACACACACACACACACACACACACACACACACACACACACACACACACACACACACACACACACACACACACACACACACACTTGTATTACTATACTTGTGAGGATCCATTGAATATTATGGATGCTGTTTTTAAAAAAAAATAACCCTGACTTATACAGTCATAGCTGATCTACAAGCTCACAACGCATCGCACTGTACTGTACCTTAGTATGTGCCTTAACTCCATCACTATAACCCCTGACCTAACCCTAACCCTTTTTTTTTTCCATAAAATTGTCTTTTTATGATTTCCTCACAATGTCTTGGGGACGTTGTGGCCCTCACAAGAATAGTAATACAAGCGCACATGCACACACGCAAACACACACCTGTTGGTATCCTGCAGCCTCTAGTTCAGCCCTGTCCCCTCCCTCTCCCTGTAAAGCACATGTCTCTCTCTTCAATCTCCCCTGACCGCAAGATGCTTTAACGCTGTTGACTTTATGTTATCCTTTTGTTATCCCTCCGTCCATAGCTGCCAAATGATGACAGAACACATAACTTTAAGCCTGTAGTGTTACTACAGGGGGTCCTCCAAATCTTTGTCCTTTTTTATATTAACGAACCCTAGCGTCCATATTCTGAGAACTTTAGCCAAAAATAGCAGATCTACAAGCTCATAGATCGGCTATTTTCGGCAAAGAAGTTTGGTGTAGAGGGTAAAAAGAACGGAATAAGTACAGAGTGAAAGGTCAAGTTTGTTAAGTATTGATGGTTCAACTGGTTAAATATCTGAAAACACAAATTGACATGAATTCAAAATACACTGATGATTGTGCTGTCAAACAATGAAATTATTAACAGGTTGTGGGGGTCCCTGCTTCATCTCTCTCTCAACTAAGGGGTCCTTGGCCTGAAAACGTTGAAGACCCCTGACATACTGTATTAATATTACTCATTAGAAATTGTTAAAACCTTAAAAATGTGTTTTCACTGCGATACCGATAAATAGGAATACTGCAATCGATTGATCATTAAAGATGCTCTGAACATTCACACAGCCACCCATCTGCCCGCTTAACACAGCAGCCGCACCACTGGATTATTATAGACCACTGACCCCCAGAAGTCTGAGAGTGTACACATGAAACCAAACAGACATTTGTACACTCTCAGAGTTACAGGCCTGTACTGTAGTGTCCCTTTGGTTCCTAACTATCAATCATTGAGCTGGGGACGGGGGACCCCCTGGAACCAAATGGAACACCCTCCAAGGACCATTTGGTGTCCATCTGACCCCATTTTGAGAAGTACTGACTTTACAGGTCCATTTAGTTATGTTTAGTGCAATTCTCAGATTTTACAAAACGGTTAAATGAACCAATGAGGTATTTCCGTGTGTGTGTGTGTGTGTGTGTGTGTGTGTGTGTGTGTGTGTGTGTGTGTGTGTGTGTGTCGGGGGGGGGGGGGGGGGGTCTGGAGGGGTCGGTGGCACAGCTGCGTTTGGAGCATGTGTTCTGGAGAAATAGGATCTGAGACGCGAAACCAAACCATTCAACCCAACGTGAGGGAACTACACCAAACCACTGTGTTTTCACAATGCTTTTTTGGACTCCGGTTCGACGGAATCATGCATTCCAACCATGATGTCTTCCTCCTGGTGTATGAGCGTGTGTACGGGTACGTGTGTGTGCGTGTCATGTGTGTGCGTGCATGTGCACTTGCTGGAGCTCCTTAAGAGAAATCCCGGCCCTACCTGACACACACACACACACACACAAACACACAGTCACACATACTCACACATGCGCGTGACCTTTTAGAACGCTGCCTGCTGCCACCGTGACAAATCGAGACACACACAAACCTCCTTGAAGCAGTGGCGGCGCTGCGTGCAGGTTTCTCGGGCCACTCAACCTCGTGCAAACAGAAACTTCCGTCAAGAGTTAATCGGGGGAACAATGCGAGGCCCTCCTCCGGTACGTACGTATACAGCGTCGTTGTCGGGTGGAAACCTTGTATATCCAAAACTGTTCGTTCAGCATTTATCATTTTAAAAAGGATTTAAACTAGTGAAAACAGACGATCTACAAGCACACAACGCCTCGCACCTCGAGGCGTTGTGTGCTTGTAGATCATCTGTTTTCACTACTTTTGTGCGACGGCCTTGTATGACGAAGCAGAGCTTTGCTTTGCAAAAGAACGCACGCATCTGAAACTTGGGAGATACGAGGTTTCCAACCGACAACGACGATAGTGTATGTGTATGTGCTGCTGGCCCGGCCTGGACGACAGGCCTTTGAAAAGACAGAGTGCTGTTTGCCCTCCTTTGTGGTGTTGTGTGGCTGCGTGCTTGCTCAGCACTCCATCCCATTCATGGAGGGGTTTACTGCGGAGCAGAGTGTGTACACACCGTCCTGAGCCAGCTCTGCCCTGTCTGGAGCCACGCAGGTGATCATCTGGTGGCTTCCTTCCTTTTGCAAAATGGCTGCACAAGACCTGCCACTCAGGGAGTGCGCAGTGCTGTGACACAGTGCATCTAGGAAAGCACAAAGCAGCAGGATAGTAAGAACAATTGTCAAAAATGGGGGGTTGTTGGGGTATTTGCCAAGGAATCTTTGAGCGGTGCTCCTGGAAGGAGCTTAGCTCCAACATCTGGCTTTGTACGGGACGCGAAGCGTGACCTACATCTGGCCTACATAGGCGACCATAGCTGCGTGGTTAGTGAGCCCGCCTGGGGAACCAGAGCCCCTGGTTGTCGCAGGTACGATTCCAGGCCAGGCCAGCAATTTGTCCAAGTGTCCCTGACCAAGACACCTAACCCCTAATTGCTCCCCCCTCTGCGCTCCTCAGCTGGGTGAAGCTGAAGTTCCCCCTTGGGATAAGCTAGGTGTGTATATGTATACGTCTCGGCACAAAGCACTCAATGTTTGTTGCACGAAACCTAATTGTCTGGGCTCTGAAGCGTGGCCTACATCTTGACACAGAGTTGTTGTACGCCCAGGGTCACATTGGCCAAGCTTCACGGGGCGCTTAATGAAATTAATTGATAAATAGCACCGCTCACTTCACACTAGGTGTGGTTTATTCCTCTGTATATCTAACCATACTGACCAGGAGCAGTGGTCAACTAGCAAACAGGGAGCAGAAGGAGTCAGTGTCATGACACCGAGCCAGCTGGGAGGAGCCAGCCGTCAACCTGGGATATCGCTGCATGGTTTCCGCAAGCGGCAACTTTTACCTCCCGAGCTCCACTGCCATGAAAGAAGCTATACTATGCTTTACACCAGGGTTCCCCAATTAGTTTTCCCCAAGGGCCGAATTGTATGTCTAGGGTACCAAGCCGAGGGCCACAACATTACAGGGGGCGACGGCGGCGTCCCTGCTACTCCAGCGACGGTTCGGATATCGTCGTTGTCGGGTGAAAATCTTGTATGTCCAAAACCGTTCGTTTTGAATGTATAATTTTTTAAATTATTTAAACTAGTGAAAACAGCCGATCTACGAGCACACGTGTGCTTGTAGATCTGCTGTTTTCAATACTTTTGTGCGACGGCCTTGTATGATTTGCGAAAATACGAGATTTCCAGCCGACAATATACTAGTGTTGTTGCTGCTCTTATACAGTACCACCATTATTACTGGGGTTGGTGTGGGCCAGACAGTAGCCCCCCGCGGGCCGCCTATTGGGGAACCCTGCTTTACACCCTCACTGCCAGATCTGTAGCTGCTCCACGCCCGTTGCGTTTGGATTACAATTTAAAATACGTTACAATGATGAAACATGAAGTGATTTCTCTATGTGTTAAAGGAGTCATCCAGACCAAAACACATATAGGGTTAAATCTGCCTTTTATCATACCCCTTCATACCTGCTTTAGTCGATTTTTTTCTTAGCTGCCCCTGTTGCTAGATTTCGGCTGCCCCTGTTGCTAGATTTCGCAGGCTGTCTCATAACTAACACAGTGGATTGTCCTTAGGCTAGTGCGGTCATTTCTTTAGCTTCAACGTTAGTATTTTTTTATTGGATTGTGTTTACACAACGTCCTGAGATCAACCAAACCGCTGTTTTGACCTCACAGGCACCCTTACTTGTCAAACGGCTTCTGCTCTGCACCAGAGCAGGGAGAGGAGAGGCTAGAAAGGGAGGGAGGGAGGGGTCTGTTTGACAAGTAAGGGTGCCTGTGAGGTCAAAACAGCGGTGTGGTTCGTCTCAGGACGTTGTGTAAACACAATCCAATAAAAAAATACTAACTTTGAAGCTCAAGAAATGACCGCACTTGCCTAAGGACAATCCACTGTGTTAGTTATGAGAGAGCCCGCGAAATCTAGCAACAGGGGCAGCCGAAATCTAGCAACAGGGGCAGCTATGAAAAAAATCGACTAAAGCAGGTATGAAGGGGTATGATAAAAGGCAGATTTAACCCTATATGTGTTTTGGTCTGGATGTCTCCTTTAAAGAGAGGGTCCCACAGCGAGGTCCCTCGAGGTGACGTAATAAAAACGCATCAGCCCCAGGGGTTGATATCAGTTTATTCCCCTCTCTGCCCTTTTCACTCCCTCTCACCCAGGATAAATAAAAAGCGGCTGGGCAGTGTGATGAAGTATGTTATCAAATGTAATTAGACACATTCATTACAGCCAACGTTAACTCATCAGTCAAACGGTTATTCCATGTTTTGACTCAGAATTCGGAGTCTAAAACAGGGGCCTACTACAAGCCCCACTACACATACATATACGTCGGTATGCCAGCCGCACCACTCTACCCCTCTAGTTTCTCATGTTCTATGTGTGTGTGTGCCTGTAGCGTTATATACGTGTGTGTATGCTATGTTATGAATGACCTCATCAAACACTAGAATACACAGTAGAAGAGAGAGAGGGGTTCTGGGTAGTGTCAGGACCGTGCCACGCCGGGGAGGCACGACAACCGGCTCCGCGCTTCATTTACATACAACAATATACAGGCCCACAGCCCCGGCCCAAACACACATACAAAACCCATTCATGGCACGCTAAACTCAATCTCAGTCACAATGCCAGAGGCCCTCTGCGTTTGCCTATATGCAGGGGCGTCACACCAAATTCTGGGCCCTGGGTACAAGGATTCACTGTGGGCCCCCCATGAATGTTAACTATTGAAAAATAGCAGATATACAAGCTCACAGCGCGGCACCGAGTGCCGCGCTGCGAGCTTGTATATCTGCTATTTTTTGAAAAATCGTGAAATTGTGTGCAATCGTGAAATTTGGCCACGGACCCCGATCTCAAAATATTTAGTTCCAGGGACACCCAGAAGCAAAATTTGAGTTAGAAATGTTCGCTTAAAAAATACATATATTCAAAGATTTTCACACATTTTCACAACTTTTCAAAAATAGCAGATCTACAAGCTCGCAGCGCGGCACACGGTGCCGCGCTGTGAGCTTGTATATCTGTTATTTTTCAATAGATAAAGTTATTAGGGCCCCTCCACCTTGGGCCCCAGTAACTCAGTCCCACTTTCCTACCCCTTGTGACGCCCCTGCCTATATGCTTGTGTGCGCCTATACATGCACGCCAAACTCAATCTCAAAGGTTTGCGGCGCTTGTGCATCTGTGTGTTATGTGTGCCTCTGCATGCACGCTAAAATCAATCTCAGTCACAAAGCCAGCAGTCTCTTGAAGACACTTGGGTATAGTCTGTGTGTCTCCCATGCATACATGCACTAAATTCATACTTTGTCGTACAACGATGGCGTGGGGTGGCGAGAAAGATCTACAAGCTGACAATGCGTAGCTTGAGGCCTAGGGCTGTCACAATTACAGTATGACATAATCGCCTAATCGCAATTATTTGACATAATCGCAAATATTTTGTCATAATCGTCATAATCTTGAATGTTGAAAATGTTTCATATATTTTCAGAAATAGTGGAAATATCAGATCTACTATGTTATTTTTTAAGTAGAAAGTTGTCAAATATGTCAGTATTTTCTTTGCATATTTAGGTTACGTGTCATATCTACCACGTGCAACTTCAAAGCCTACAAGCCGAACAGAAATTTAATTATCAACAACAAAAACACAATTAAATCGTTAATCGCAATTAGTTGAGTGACAATTAATCGTCATGTAAAATGTCATATCTTGACAGCCCTATTGGCGCAGCATTGTCAGCTTATAGATCTGAGCATCAGTCACGTCAGAAAGATGGAAGTATAAGTCTCTGTGCTTGCGCGTGTGCGTGCGCGGCCGTGCAGTGTGCGTGCACGCGTGAGCGCGTTGCTCGTGCGTGAACGTCAATGCAGAGAGACAGAGAGAGGCTTCCAAAACACATCAGTCCCCCTCGGGGCAACGCGAGCAAGGTGCTCTTTAGACATAAAGTACAACACAATGCCTTTATTGTTCAAAATCAATTAACCTCTCTCTTTCTCTCTCTCCCTCTCTCTCTCTCTCTCTCCGTCTCTCTCTCCATCTACCACACAGCACCAGGCAAGTGATCCGTTAATGCCACAGACACGCATCCGTCGGCTCGTCCAGGTGAGTGCTGTGAGAAATATGCAGAGCCGTCTCCCATGGGCTCTGAGAGAGTGGAGGGATCATCCAGCCCTCGGGGAAGGTGTTGGTGAGTGTGTGTGTGTGTGTGTGTGTGTGTGTGTGTGTGTGTGTGTGTGTGTGTGTGTGTGTGTGTGTGTGTGTGTGTGTGTGTGTGTGTGTGTGTCCGCGCACAAACACACACGTGCATACAGTATGAGTGACTGTTCGTGCTGAGGGCTCGCAGACATGATCAAACAAGGCATCCGTCGCCTCCGTCGGGTGGAAACCTCGCACGGCCCAAGACTGCTACTTTTCAGGGTTCAGACTCATTCAAAGACTCTATAAAGCAGGGGTCTTCAACAGGGGACCCCTAGGGGGTCCTCAGAGTTACTACAAGGGGTCCTTCAAATCTGTGTGTGATAGAAACCGTCTTTTCTCTTTTATATCAACCACTTGAACTAGTGTCCATATTCTGAGAACTTTAGCCAAGATCGGCTATTTTCGGCAAAGAGGTTTGGTGTGTAGAAAAGAGCAGACTAAGTACAGGGTGAAAAGTCAAGTTTATTAACTCTCCTACTGCCAGATTATTTATTTATTTATTGGGTCTGGTGCCATCAAAAAGCGGCTTACCTTTGCGACGTTATAGCAGATAGACAGACATTTATTTTTTTTATTTTTTTTTATTTTTTTTATTGTGCAATAGTGCACTTTGGTCTGCCAGGCAGCAGAGGGCGGTGTCATGCGAGAATGAATGTGAATTTGCCTGTTATGTGTTGAAGAAGAAGAAGACCAGTCACTGGCCACAGAGCCTTACAGCCAGAGGAAATCAACAAGGAAGTGAATTGTTCTCCGTTGATCTAACGCATAATGGATTTTTTACACCATCACCGCGGAAAATGTGTTTATAGTACACGGCCGCGCGACCCCTCATCAGCTTACAGTCATCAGACGAACGAACCGAACGAGCGCCGTATTGGCATCGAGGTTCTGTAAAAAATGGGGCGAACGTTAACGTTCAAAGCGTGGGGAGAGTTAAGTGTTGATGGTTCAAGTGGTTAAATATCTGAAAACGCAAATTGACATGAACCCAAAATACACTGATTATTGAGCTGTCAAACAATGAAACTATACGGAATCTGTGTAAGGTTGTGGGGGTCCCCGCTTCATCTCGCTCGGCTAAGGGTTAGCCTTGGCTTGAAAACGTCGAGGACCCCCGCTCTAAAGCATCAAGAGGAGCCGACCCCACAAGCCTGACGAAACGCGTCGCTTGCAGATCTACCACTTTTGAGGCTTGTGTGTGTCGCTCTGGTTGTGATCGAGTGGGGGGGGGGGGGGGGGGGGCGTACATTCACGGGGGAAAGAAACACAAACCGTTACAATCTGGAGATAAGAGGTTTCTGCGTGACAGCGACGACGTACAGGTATACAGTATGCCATCTGTACCACCCCTCCTCCCCCGCCTCCATTCCACAAAAAACTCCCTACAACCCCCCAGGTCATCATGAAAGAGGCCTTGTCTAAGAGCCTAATCCTTGAGCGATTAGTCAACGCGTCCCGGTTAGAAGCTGACGATGCCGCCTTCCACACCTGCCCCCCACCGCCGCCCCCACCACCCCTCTCTCTCTCTCTCTCTCTCTCCCTTTTGGAGGTGTAGGTCAGGCACATGCACACATAGACATCAAAGGGGGCTTGAGCCCCTGCCCTTTTATCCGTCTGTAAAAAAGTGCCCTCTCCAGACCATGAATCCAGAAACAAATGCAACTGCCCTCTTTCCATGACATGCCTGAAGGCAGCATTCAAGAGAATTGCCTTGTCCAAACTCTCCTGAACTTGAATGCAGCATCTTATGTTGAAAGAATTGCAATATCTGTGTAGAAATTCACTTGACTTGATTATGCTTTCTTCAGGGTGGTATCTAGCACCGAAAATAGCCGACCTTCAAGCTTCAAAACGCATCGCAGTTGTGAGCTTGGAGGTCGGCTATTTTCGATATTTTCACGAAAAGGCCCTTTAAAGATATTTCAGCCCCTGCCTCTCTAACATTCTCTGCACGTCCCTGGTGTAGGTATAGGCCCACAGGTGTCCACACAATGTGCCTCATTAGAGGGAGAGACAGGGAGAGAGAGAGAGAGAGAGGGGGAGAGGGGGAGAGAGGGGAGGGGGATGATTTCCACCGCAAGCAGAAGATGACAGGGTTCGGGCCTAACAAAACAACAGCCCTAAGCATTCCGCCACAGAAGAAGTCGCGATAACGCCATGTGTTCCATGGCAACAAACTATACCCTTTAAGTTTTCCTGTGTTGTTTTTTTGTTTTTTTAAACCCACAGCTGTTTGACAATTGCACAGCCAGCGTACTACTGTGTGGCCATGCGACTGTACTGTGCAGCGTTCATGTGCTCTCCGGCTGGCAGTTGTTCCGGTTAGCGCAGAGATTTCTTTCTTTTCTCGTTGCAAAATGTCTTCACATGGGAGCAAGAGGAAGGGAAACAGAGAGAGAGAGAGACACAGTGAGTGAGAGAGGAGAGGAGGAGGCAGAGAGAGAGAGAGAGAGAGAGAGAGAGAGAGAGAGATGACACATTATATTTGACAGCTAATCCCGTCATCACAGATTGTTTGGGGTAAACAGCCGCTTTGAAGTGGAAGGATTGGGAGCAGAGACATGTATTTCACCTAATCAGCCTGCGATACACCCACAGTTTCCATCCACATAATATACACCCAAACAGTAAATACCTCACAGTCACACAGCGCGCACCTGAACGCCTCCCATCCCATACTGAACTCTTTGACTCTTTGATATTTAATGTGACAGAACATTGTCTCCGTCGGGCAGAGACCTCATACTGTATCTCCAAAGCTGCTACTTTTTAGGATTCGAATCCAAAAGTAGCAAAATCAGCAGATCGTACAAGCTCGAAACGCTTGTGTATTTCGTCACTGTCGGGCAGAAATCTCATATCTCCAAGTTTCAAATTTGTATGTTTTTTCGCAAAGTAAATCCCTGCTTCATCATACAAGGCCGTCGCACAAAAGTAGTGAAAACAGCAGATCTACAAGCACACAACGCCTCGCGGTGCGAGGCGTTGTGTGCTTGTAGATCGGCTGTTTTCACTAGTTTAAATCATTTTTTGAGTGGTGGTCTCACCGCCACTCCTGTAATTCGCTTTCACGATGTTACTGGCTGGCTGGCCGTGTATGTCTGTCGCCTGCCATACCTCTCCTGACCACACACACAGACCACAAACACATGTTAAAGGAGGGGCGCTATTGAGCAGGCAGACTCAACACTCTCACACACACACACACACACACACACACACACACACACACACACACACACACACACACACACACACACACACACACACACACACACACACACACACACACACACACACACACACACACACACACACTCCCATCTTAGCTGTCCATCGTAGACGATGATGACGCTTGCTTCACGATGGGGAAGGGGGGGGTTCAGCGTTGTTGCCGCTGATGCCACTTGGTGTGGCTGTCGAGGCCGATGCGCGAGCCGCACATCCGTCCACAGGTAGGGCAGGGGAGCCCCATCGTTGGGAGAATGCCGGCTTCCCTCTGGTGTCGCTGGGCACGTCTCTCGGACCTTCGTTGTTGGTTGCTGTTGTTTATTTGTGTGATTGCTCTGGTACAGGTGACCTGCCATGCTGATCGATCAAGTGCCAGGGTTTCAAGCTGTGTGGGGTTGATGGCAGTGCGCTTCAGAAGGTCCTTGGTGTAGTCCTTGTAGCGCCTCTTTTGTCCGCCGGCGGCACGCTTTGAGTTTTGTAGTTGGCCGTAGAGGACTTGGCGGGGCAGACGATGGTCAGGCATGCGGATGGTGTGTCCTATCCATCGTAGGTGTTTCTTGGCCACGGCTGCTTCCATACAGCTGGAGTTGGTGCTCTTCAGGATCTCAGTGTGGGGCACCCTGTCTTCCCAGGACAGACCGAGGATCTTCTGAAGACAGCGTATGTGGAAAGCCTCCAGGTTCATGATATGCCGCTTGTATGGCGTCCATGTTTCTGCCCCGTAGAGCAAAGTGGACACACACACTGAGTTGTATACGGCAACCTTGGTGCTGATCTTTAGGTTGCGATTTTCAAACAACCTGCTGCGCAGGCGTCCAAAGGCTGATGAAGCTTTATTGATTCGGGAGTGTATGTCGGTGTCAAGAGAGCAGTGGGAGGACAGTGTGGAGCCAAGGTAAGTGAATTGGTCAACTGTTTTGAGTGGCACACCATTTATATGGAAGCTGTGGGTTGAGGAGGGTTGGGTAATGAGTTGGGACATGACTTCTGTTTTTTGAATGTTGACCTGAAGACCAAAGGACTGGTAGAGAGTGGAAATCGTGTTGAGGGCATGCTGCATAGACTCTGGGCTGTGTGCTAAGACTGCACAATCATCTGCGTATTGCAGTTCGCAGATTTGACAGACCTTCGTCTTGGTGTGAGCCTGAAGACGACGAATGTTGAAGAGATTACCATCAAGGCGGTATTCTAAGTGAACACCATCGTTGTGACCAACCTCACGATGGAAGAGGTAGGTGATGGCAGAAAGGAGGAGATTAAAGAGCACCGGTGCCAAGACACAGCCTTGCTTCACCCCAACGTTTACTTCGAAGAGCTCTGATTGGAGTTCTCCGGTGACGACTCTGGCTTGCATCCCGACATGCAGTTGCTTCAGGATGGAGAGAAACTTGGGTGGGGGCCCAAGTTTGGCTAGTTGTTTCCAGAGCATCTCACGATTTATTGTGTCAAAAGCTTTGCTGAGGTCGATGAAGGCTATGTATAGGTCTTTACACTGCTCTCTGCTCTTCTCTAGGAGCTGCCTTAACTTTTTCGCCGCCGTTGACAGTCCTCACCGTCATTGAAAGGGTTAATACCATGGCGCCGTTGACGGTGAGGACTGTGAATCTTACTGTATATACAGTAAAGATATGATTACTTACTGTACGTCGCTCCGGTCCCGCCCGCATCGGTAATGTCGGCGATTTGTTTACAACGCACGTTGGGCGTGCACGCGAAGTGAAGCTCCTCAATGTTAAGTCAATGGAGAGGCCCATAAAGAAACTTCATTTAAACAAAATAGCCATTTTGAGACATTTTGCAGCAGATCTAAATGTAAACAAGGCACAAGGCAGGGCGCAGCCATCTTTCCTCTTCTTGTCCCACACTGTCATGTGACTAGATGACGTAATCGTTGCCGTCAAGTGATAATCCAAAAAAACAAAAACAACCCCCTTCCAGCCCTTCAAAATAATAGCGGCGGCCTATGGAGGAAACTGCGTGGCGCCGAGGCACCAAGCAACCTTCAGATTAAGAGGCACTAGATGTGTTAAGACGAAGACCATGTCGGTTGTGGATCTAGTCTTCCGGAAACCACATTGTGTCTCCGGGAGAACAGCTTCCGAGATGTGCTCAGTCAGTCTCTTCAGCATGATCTTTGCCAACACTTTCCCTGCGATAGAGAGGAGAGAAATTCCACGGCTATTTCCACAGACCGCTTTGTCACCTTTGTTCTTGTAGATGACCACAATGTTTGCATCCTTCCAGTCCTGTGGGAGGGTCTCGTTTTCCCATACATGTGAAATAAACCGGTGCAGGCGGCGTGTGAGAAGGTACCCGCCATGTTTGAAAACCTCTGCCGGGATACCATCAGGTCCTGCGCTTTTGTTGTTCTTCAAGCCCTTAACGGCTTGGCGGGTTTCACAGTACTGTGGTGGAATGTCAAGGTGCACAATTGGTGGCAGGTCTGGGAGTTTCTCCAGAATGTGGAGGTCAACAGGGTTGTTGTGATTGAGGAGAGTCTGAAAATGATTTGCCCAGCGGCCAAGGATCTCGTGACGGTCCTTAAAAAGGGTGGATCCGTCAGCAGAACGGACAGGGGCAATTGCCCGCTTCCTAGGGCCATATAGGGCTTTGATGGCATCGTAAAAGCCCTGGGTGTTATTGCAGTCCGCCAAGTTCTGGATCTCGTGTGCCTTCTGCACCCACCAGGTATCCTCCATGCTCCGGAGGGCACGCTGGGTTGCTGATCTTGCTTCAGCGAAGGTGGCTTTCAAGGTGGGAGATCCGGGGCTGGACAGGAGGGCTTTGTGTGCTTGATGTTTGGTTTGAAGGAGTAACTGTATCTCGGCAGAGTTGCAATCAAACCAGTCCTGGTGACGCTTCCTTGAAACGCCAAGCACCACTGAGGCTGCGCTATGGGTGGCTTGCCGCAGAGATGGCCAGTCAGTGGATTCCTCAGGGATCTGATCAAGGTTTCTTGCAAGAAGCCGTCGAAGGTTGTCTTTGGTGGTGGGGCTGTTTAGTGCTGTGCAATTGAGTTTTTTGTTGGGGGCTGTCCTTGGACGACGGGGTTGGATGTTCATGAGGAGTTTGGACCTGACCATGAGATGATCGGTCCAGCACTCTGCTCCGCGCATAACTCTGGTGGTAAGAACATCCTGTCTGTCCTTTTGACGGACAATAACATAATCAAGGAGGTGCCAGTGCTTTGAACGGGGATGTTGCCAGGTTGTTTTAAGCCTGTTCTTCATCTGGAAGGTGGTGTTGGTAATGACCAGGTGGTGTTCTGCACAGAGGGAGAGGAGCCGTAGCCCGTTGTTATTCATTTTCCCCACTCCATGTTGGCCAATAACATTTTTCCAAACGAGGTGTTCTGTACCCACTCTAGCATTGAAGTCTCCCATGAGAATTAGTTTATCTGTAGCTGGAGTTTTCTGAATGATGGAGTCGAGTGCCCGGTAGAAGTCCTCTTTGATGTTGTGTTCAGCATCTAGAATTGGTGCATATGCACTGACGAGGGTGGCGAAGCGTCCCTTGATGAGGGGAATGCGCCAGGTCATCAGTCTTTCATTGATGCCGATGGGGGATTCTGGGATGCGTTGCAACAGCTGGGACTTTACAGCGAAACCTACTCCATGGATGCGGCGAGTGCCTTCAGGGACCCCTTTCCAAAAGAAGGTGTAACCTGCACCAACCTCTGTCAGGGAGTCCTCCCCATGTAGTCTTGTCTCACTGAGTGCTGCAATATCAATGTTATACTTTGCGAGCTCCAGGGCCACAAGTGCTGTCCTACGGTGGGGCCTCTCAGGTGTTTCAGCCAAGTCCAACAATGTGCGAACATTCCACGACGCTATGCATAAATTACTTTTTTGTTTCTTTGTTTTTCGACCGCAAAAAGGGATGCTCCGACGGGTGCGGTAACCCGTCCGGAGTAGGAGAAGCAGACAATTTTTGGACCACCTTTTCTAGGTCCTTCCCCTGTTCAGGGGAGAGCAGTGTGGGGCTGCTC
Source organism: Nannobrachium achirus (assembly GCF_963921795.1). Lineage (NCBI taxonomy): Eukaryota > Metazoa > Chordata > Actinopteri > Myctophiformes > Myctophidae > Nannobrachium > Nannobrachium achirus. Next base: position 51,252,297 of record NC_137813.1, read on the forward strand.
TGTCACAATGGCAGCTGCCGAGGCGTGCGCTGCTCCATCCCGCAAACACAACGACCATCTTTCCATTGCCGCCTGTGTGCATGGTTTGACTAGGCACTCCCAGCCACATCCTTAGCCTGTACCTGCCGCCATTCCATGTCGCCACAGGGCTTCTTAGGGGGGTGGGGGTGGGGAGGTGGGGGGGGGGGGGGGGGTGAGCAAGAAGCTTACGCAAAGGTAAGGATTAGGGTGGGGGTGTGGCTGCGCAGTCCTCACTCCCACCGTCTTCACTCCATCAGGTGGATTCCAGTGGCATGAGAGACCCATGACGACCTTCAGCCTGGCTGGAGTTGCAGGGGACTGCCGGTGGTCCGGTATTTTGGACTCCGCCTATGCCTGTCCCCAAGTGCAGATTTCATTTCGAGGTTTACTCCCCTAGCCAAGGCACCCTCCCAGGTTAACCCATATGGCAGTGGGGCAGTGGTATGATGGTGGGGCCCACTGCTACCTCTGTTGCAGCCTACATCCGCCTTCAGTGCCGTTGTGACTCCTGGTGTCATCTTCCGCCACTTCCGCCGTTGAGGTCTTCGGATCGCTCTTTGTCTGGAACCTCCCCCTCGACCTTACCGCCATGGGTGACCCTACCGGGGGCTTACGCCCCCGACGGCATCGCTCTCAGGTTCATTGGAACGCGCAAGGCTCTCCACCACGGCAAGGTGGCGACCCGTGGAGAACACACACACACACACACACACACACACACACACACACACGTCCGCGACTGGGTGGCTGCAACAGCACGCACAACGTTTTTTTTTTTCCCCTGACCAGAAAGTAGGCCTACCACAGATGCTTTTGCTAACACAAAGAGGTAATGTACTATCAATCATAACAAGTTGGAGAAAACTATAGCCTATCTTATAGTTATAGCAGGTCGACTCGAGTGCTTTCAATCATTAGTCTTTATTCAAGTTTCTTTAGGCTGGTCGAGTGCTTCACGTGTTGTCTATAGGTGATGTAGGCCTAATAATCTGTTACAACAAGTAGAAGTTTTCATATCAAAATAAAAATAAACAAATAATCGAAAATAGCGGATCTACAAGCTCACAATGCGTCCACCCGTCCATCATTAGCCGAGTTTCTTAAAGCAGGTCAAAATAATAATAAACAAATAATACTTGGAAAAAAGCGGATTTAAGCTCACAATGCGTCCGTCCGTCTGCCCCCCCCCCCCCCCCCCCCCCCGGCGGAGAGGCGGACTAGGCCTATTCGAGCATATAGACTACGCGCTAACTCACAATGCGCCCCCCCAAAAAAAGAGGCAACGTTCCTAAATTAGGCTTTTTCGTCTTATGAAAAGTCTTCGAGCAAAACACACAATATTAGAACTGCGGTCTCCTGTACAACTATTGTACAACTTGTAAGCATCACAGACTCTTGGAATACTAACCCCCCCCCCCCCCCCCTCTCTCTCTGTGTGTGTGTGCGTGGCGCACCAAAATAATGTGCCAAAATGGCCTGCAATACTGTTCTGCTGGCATTATATCTCCGCTTTTATAATACCAATTGCTATTGTGTTTTATATTATGTGTTATTGATTGGTCACCTCAGGCAGTCTTGGAATGCTGGCCTACTGTGTGTGTGTGTGTGTGTGTGTGTGCGTGCGTGCGTGCGTGCGTGCGTGCGTGCGTGCGTGCGTGCGTGCGTGCGTGCGTGCGTGCGTGCGTGCGTGCGTGCGTGCATGTGCGTGTGTGTCAACTGCCACTGTTGACTCTTTTTATTTGACTATTTTTATTTGACCACCACTCAGTTCACAAGGTGTGATTTTTTAGATGATAAACACAAAACAAACGGTTTTGGACATACAAGGTTTCCACCCGACAATGACGATTTGCTACTTTTGATGCTTTTGTGCGACGCTATGATCAAGTATACGGGCAAAATTTGTTTACGAAAAAAAGACAAAAAAAACGAAATAACACAAAAAAGTTTTAATATGGAGACAGCAACAATATAATTGAAGACTCTGGGCTCTGGGTTTGAGGCACCGTACCGTACCGTACCGTGGGAGCTGGTACTGCGATGGAACTGGCTGAGGCAGAGTGTTTATGTTGTATTCTTTATGGGTTTTAATCACAAGTGCTCATTAAGGCCATGATGTGTTTGGAAGGGCCTGCATTTTCCAACACGGAGAAGAAGTAGGGAGGGCTAGCTCTCTTCCTCCCTCTCTCTCTTTCTTTCTTTCTGTCTCTCTCTCTTTCTCTCTCTCTCTCTCTCTCCGCCCTGCTTTCTCTTAAAGAACAAATAAATCCACACATCAAGTGCTGACAGATTAGCAGTTAGCCGGCCAACAGTGTAACCAGAATACTTTAACCCCTTAGTGGACAGCTAGGCTACCAGCCACTGGATGCATTCAATTTCCCCCAGCAACCAGCAGATGAGGATTGCTTCAGAAACGTTGATGAAGTTTGAGAGTCGTTTTAGACTGTGTTGTTAAGCAATTCTTAAGACACATCTGACTCAGCGATAGTACAGTAGTTCAGAATTCATGATAAGTAATGCAATACCTCACTTTTCATAATACTTGTATTGTACACTTAAACGTTCTTTAAACATGTAGGCAATGCACTTTATGTAGCCACTGTGTCTATCACTAATGCCTTACACCAGGGTTCCCCAATTAGTTTTCCCCAAGGGCCGAATTATGTCTAGGGTACCAAGCCGAGGGCCACAACATTGAATTATGTCTAGGGTACCAAGCCGAGGGCCACAACATTGAATTATGTCTAGGGTACCAAGCCGAGGGCCACAACATTGAATTATGTCTAGGGTACCAAGCCGAGGGCCACAACATTGAATTATGTCTAGGGTACCAAGCCGAGGGCCACAACATTGAATTATGTCTAGGGTACCAAGCCGAGGGCCACAACATTGAATTATGTCTAGGGTACCAAGCCGAGGGCCACAACATTGAATTATGTCTAGGGTACCAAGCCGAGGGCCACAACATTGCAAGGGGCGACGGCGGCATTCCCGCTACTCCAGCGACTGCGACAGTTCAGATGTCGTCGTTGTCGGGTGAAAATCTTGTATGTCCAAAACCATTCGTTTTGCATTTATCATTTTAAAAATGATTTCAACTAGTGAAAACAGCCGATCTACAAGCACACAACGCCTATTGGGGAACCCTGCCTTACACCGTGCCCAGTAAAATCCTGGGCACGGTCCACGGTCCACCCATTTGTATCTCGGAGAGTGTTACATTCATTTAGATTTTTTTGCACTGACCAATGGACACTTTTTTGATTGGCTCTGCACTATTGGGTTGTGTTGGTAGTATTGAGTATGTTGCTTGTGTTTGACATGCGGGGAGATACTTGTAACACTGACAAACATTGACTGTTTTGAACACTTTTGTTTGGCACTGTTTTGATAGACTGTGCTATTTGAGTGTGACGTAACACTTTATGTATATATTCTTCTTTCTCTGTAGCTTGGTCTTTTTACTGTACACAACAACACAACATCTATAAACTACTCAGAGTTCGAAGGACATTAATTGACAGGACTCTTAACGTATATAAGAGTTCATACAGAACTAAAGTCTATCCGTGGCAACGCTGCGCACACGGTCCCTCCCCGGTGTCGGTGTGAGTTTAACCCATTTCTCCTAATCTGTTCCTGGTTAACCAGTGACAGCTTTAAAAGGAGCAGGAAATAACCTTTGGCCGCGGGGGATCGGACTACTGTACTTCCTCCAATCACATCCATCGTGTGCCTTAACCCGGCAAGACCGGGAACGAACCAATCCGCGTCACGTGACCACTTTAACCATTCTTTTTTTTATACTTTGGCTATGCAAAAATAGCAGATAAACTCATGTTTCTATATCATCAGTGGTTGGTGGTTCTCAAACCTTTTCATGTCAAGGACCCCCTAAAATGATAGGTATTTGGCCGTGGGCCCCCATCTCAAAATATGTTGTTCCAGGGACCCCCTGGAAGCGAAGATTTGAGTTAAAAAATGTTCACTTTAAAAGATCAAAGATTTGCACGAATGTTCAAAACTTTTGCAAAAATAGCAGATCTACAAGCTCACAGAACGGCACTCACGTTACCGGTCAATATGGGTTAACCTTGAGTGAAGGCCCTGAGAGCGGGTGGGGAGGGGGACGGGGGGACGGTGGGGTGGGGGGCTATCAGTCTTTGGAGACCGGACATGCAACCTGGGGTATAATCACTTCCCTCGTTCCCCACGAGAGTCCGCTGGACGCGCAGGAGAGGAAAAGGCTTCAAATAACCCCCGATGAGGGGGGGGGGGGGGGGGGGAGGCGGCGCCGGCCCCGCGACGCGCCGCCACGGATCCTGACATCTCGCGCTGCGCTGGAAGAGACCACAGCCGAGGAGTGACAGCGGAGTTGCCATGTCTGCTTATTATATCGTCGTTGTCGTGTGGAAACCTTGTATGTCCAAGATCGTTCGTTTTGTATCTATCATTTTAAAAATGAACTAAACTAGTGAAAATGTTTTCACTACTTTTGTGCGACAGCCTTGTATGATGAAGCAGAGCTTTAAAAAAAAACGGTTTCTGCCCGACAGTGACGATATGCGACTTTGGGCCTTTGAATTTTTCAGTAAAGTCGTTTGTTAAATATCAGTTGTGGGTTGTTAAAGTGTAGTCGCTTATTGGGCTTGCTTCCTAAATGTCGTTTAAAACCTGTGGTTCTCAAACATTATCGAGTCATGCATCCCCCTAAATTAATATGTAATTGTCCACGTATCCCCATCTGAATTATATTTTTGCGCCAGGGACCTTGCCATACAAGATTTGCATTGTTAAACACACATCTTGTATGGGGTTTCAAAATATTCAAAATATTTCATATGTTTTTTGCTTCTTTTGGGTTTGTCATCGTAGACCTGTTGGTTTGTATAGTAATTCGCCAAGTTACTTAACAGAACAACCACCTACAAAGGTAACAAAAACTAAAAGAAAAAGGAGTAACAGACCATTTAGACCAAAATGCAGTAATGAATATATTAACAATTCAACAGGAATTTTGATATGGCTCCCTCGTCGTATCACTGTACTATCTCTGAAAAGGCGTTATCGTCTCAACAATATTCATCACCATAACGCCCACCCCATATCCGCTTGTTTCTCCCGCAAAACCTGGCAACGCTTGCCAGCCCAGCCAGCGAGGCCGACGAAGGAGACAGAGAGCGTGCACAGAGGTCCACAGGGTGTGAAGCACACATGGTTCCAGTTTGGCTCTGTGTAGCGGCGGGACGAGAAGAAGAAGAAGAATAAGAGGAGGAGGAGGAGGTGGAGAGGGGCCCTCGGTAGCAGGAACCCTCCAATTCTCACTTCCTGCTTCTGCACGGAAAGGCGATAGCCGCGCGTTGCCCGGCCTGCCCCGCTCACGTCAACACAGAGGAGCGCAGTGTTTGGAAACCCGGGGCGACGCGCACACGCAGCGAGGTGTACCCCCCCGCCATCACATCGAATCAACCCTGTCAACGCCCGGGCGTTAAAAAAAAAAAAAAAACCCGTCCTGTGGTTCCCTAACGAGCTGAGGGGCGACGCGTCTGGACTCTGGAGAGAGACGAATCCCGCTCAATCACAGCCAGTTCATTCCTTCTCCCAGGTGCGTCACAAGGGGGGGAAAAGTGGGACTGAGTTACGTACCAGGGCCCAAGGTGGAGGGAGCCTTAACTATTTTATACTTTAGCTGTTGAAAAATAGCAGATATACAAGCTCACAGCGCGGCACCGAGCTTGCAGATCTGCTATTTTTGAAAAGTCGTGAAAATGTGTGCATTTGTAATCCAAGTTTTGCTTCTGAGGGGTCCCCGGAAGGAAATATTTTGAGATGGGGGGTCCGTGGCCAAAGACATATCATTTTGGGGGTCCTTCACGTGAAAACGTTTGAGCACCGGTGACATAGAAACATAGGTTTTTCAACAAAAAAAAACGTAGAAGGATTTGAAATATTCAAAGACTTGCACACATTTTCACATTTTTTCAAAAATAGCTGATCTACAAGCTCGCAGCGTGGCACTCGGTGCCGCGCTGTGAGCTTGTATATCTGCTATTTTTCAATAGTTAAAGCACCCAGGGCCCAGAATTTGGTGCGACACCCCTACCTCCAGCAGCACAGCTAGCGCTCACACAAGTGCCGGTGCGCGAGGTCAGGTGACCCTGCATAGTCAGTGGTTCTCATTCCTTCCAGGAAGTGTGTTTTTTTCTTCTTTTTCTTTCTCCAAAACAGAGGAGCTGATAATTAAGCGAGATAGAAAACCCTGAGGATGAATTATGATGAGATTTTTTTTTTTTTTTTTTTCAGGAAGTTAACCTGTGGCATTTAAAGGATTACATCTTTCTCCCCCCGTTTTCTATCTATATTTACTTTTTTCGTTGTGTCTGCCCACATAGCTACACCACCACGTAAACCAGTGGCTCTCAACCTTTTCAGGCCGTGACCCCCAAAATAATCATATTTTAACTGGGGACCCCCCCCCCCCCCACACACACACACACACACACCCTGACGAGCACTAAGAGTTGAGGCATTACATTTTGTATAACACGGTTCTATTGTGAAAATAGCAGATCTACATGCTCACAACGCCTCGATTTGCGAGGCGTTGTGAGCATGTAGATCGACTCTTTTCACTTTCAAAAAGTACTTAAATTGTCGCTTTAGAAATGTGCAGATACCCTCTATACACTTAAACTTTATGCTGGTTTGTTTACTGTTGAGTGAGAATACAATGTTGCACATTAAGTTATTCATCTGGGGACCCCCCCCAAAATAATTTGAGGACCCCCCCTGGGGGTCCCGACCCACAGGTTGAGAACCAGTGACATAACAAACAACAACGCCTGAAGCAACAACCCTTTGAGCAGAGAGGGACGGCTATAGTCAGTGTGTCCTGTCCTGCATGGCTGTCAAGACCACAGCCCATGGTTTCACATTTTGACAGCCGATAATGAGGGTGAAGAAAGAGACGCTAATAGCCAGTCACACACACAGGGTGACGCATGGGGAAGGACGAGGGGCCGCTAATTACAGGCTTGCGCAACGAGCTGCCCGGTTTTACCTTTTACTAAGCCGAGAGCGTCAAGATCAATGTCACTGTGAACCAGGGACGTGCAGAGAATGTTTAGAGAGGGCAGGGTCTGAAATAGGGGTGGGCGATATGGTGATAATTATCGTTGAGACACGATATGCCTTTTCAGACGTATCGTATGTATCGTGATACAATTGAGGGAGCCTTGTAAGAAATCCTGTTTAATCGTTGATACAGAGATTTGTTGCAGAATTCAATTTAAACCTGCATTTTGGTCTAAATCAGTAGTTCTCAAACTTTAAAATGTCAAGGTCTCCACTTAACTCTGACAGTATACAAATGAAACCTTACGGGTCCATTTGGTTTCAATTGTATACAGTCAGAGTTACATACTTGGAAAGTTCAATTTAGACCTCCCAAAAGGAACCCAGAGAGTCTAGTTTTTGTCAAGTAACTTGAAAAATAACCATAAAAACCAATGTGAAAAAGAATCGTGATAAAATCGTGTATCGTGATACAGCTTGAGAAAATATCGTGATATTGTATTTTTCCATATCGCTCACCCCTAGTCTGACATTTCAAAAGGGGCCTTTTGGTGAAAACGTCGAAAATAGCCGACCTCGGCGAGTTGTGAGCTTGGAGGTCGGCTATCTCCGATGCTTGATTTCTAACACATTTCTTGATTTCAACATAAGATGCAGCATTCAAGTTCAGGATGCCGCCTTCGGCTATGGCATGGAAAGAGGGGGCATTTGCGTTTCTTTCACTGTAGCAAAAACTGCATTCATGGTTTCGGGGGAGGGCACTTTTTACAGACGGATGAAAGGGCAGGGGCTCGAGCCCCCTTTGATGTCTATGTGTGCACGTGCTCCTGCGTGGAGAGAAAGAGGAGAGAGAGAACTCCGGCTGACCCGGCCATCCCTCCCTGACAGCGGATGGGTGACTCACACTGCACAATACCACAGGTTACACTTGGCCAAGTAAACATACCAGGACTAATAAAAACTGCAGCACACACATGACTCTCGGTTTAAACTAATAGCATTAAAACAAAAGAAAAAGAAACAGCGCCGCGTTATGGCTCAGAGGCCCTGGAGACTGGACAACCCCCCCCCCCCCCCCCCCCCGCGCCCGCATCCCCTAAAGACTACCTTGCATGCAAGCGAGGCATGCAAAATGCACCCGCCAAGACCTTTAGGGAGTATAGCGCCGTAGCTGCACGTCTGAGTGAGTGTGTGTGTGTGTGTGTGTGTGTGTGTGTGTGTGTGTGTGTGAGTGTGTGTGTGTGTGTGTGTGTGTGAGTGTGTGTGTGTGTCCTTGTATTACTGTACTTACATGGGACAAATGTCCCCACAAGTACACTATGGTGATTATCATCGTGAGGACAATAGAAAGTGGCTTTATGGTTAAAAACGATTAGGAAAAGATTGAGGTTTGGTGGGTTAGGGTTAGGATGATCAGGCATTTAGGGGTTTTGTTTAAGAGTTGGTTTTGGATTTAGCCTGATTTATACTTAGTTAATGTATGCTGATGTCGTGAGTAGTAGCGTGTAGATCTGCTATTTTTGGCCTTTAAAGGGTTTATTGTTATTTTGTTTAATTGGTAAAGATGGCATTCATAAAAGTGCCTTCCTAAGATGTTGAGTAAAGTAACACAAACGTGTGTGTGTGTGTGTGTGTGTGTGTGTGTGTGTGTGTGTGTGTGTGTGTGTGTGTGTGTGTGTGTGTGTGTGTGTAGAGGCGGTTTATGGGTGTCTATGTGTCCGTGCAGTACTGTACGTGTGTGTGTGTGTGTGTGTGTGTGTGTGTGTGTGTGTGTGTGTGTGTGTGTGTGTGTGTGTGTGTGTGTGTGTGTGTGTGTGTGTGTGTGTGCATGTGTGTGTGTGTGTGTAGAGGCGGTTTATGGGTGTCCATGTGTCCGTGCAGTACTGTACGTGTGTGTGTGTGTGTGTGTGTGTGTGTGTGTGTGTGTGCGTGCGTGCGTGCGTGCGTGCGTGCGTGCGTGCGTGCGTGCGTGCGTGCGTGTGTTCCAACCAGGGCCGTGGCCTCATTGTTTATGCTCTGCAGTGTCTGGGTCAGCAGGGCTCTTGACTGAATTCTTGCCCCAGCATGCAGAAGGTTTTAACGGTGTTGTTGCAGGGCAGGAATGATTACATTATAAAAACACACAGTGCTGCACCATATGTCCTCTCCTGGTAGTGAGGAGAGGAGCCCAGACCGCACCACGACACACGCTGCAGCCCACCGCTGCCTCCTCGCCACCGGCTGACCACCGCCGCTCCCCCTGGCCCGCCGGCCATGCTGCAGCCCAGCTGAGGCCCAGCGCTGTGGTCCGCATGCAGTCACTATTCGACGTTGTTCACCGAAGTCGAATATTCACCTTTTTTTTTTTTTTTTGGTCAATGCTCCTGGTGGATGAATTTGTTAATGCTCTATACCAGGGGTTCTCAAAACTTTTTAGGCTGTAACACCCAAAATAAACATATTTGAACTGGGGACCCCCACCCTGACAAGCACTTGGAATTGTAGGTATTACATTTAATGTGACTCGGTTCCACATGCTCACATGCTCGTGCTCACAACGCCTCGCGTTGCGAGGCGTTGTGACCAGTCTGCCTGTAGGCCCCTACGACCCTGTACCCTGTGTTATTCTCATACCCTGGTACCCTACTAGTCTGCCTGTACGCCCCTTCGACCCTGTATTCTCATACCCTAGTACAGTGGTTTTCAAAAAAAATGTTGGCTGCAGTACCCCTTTTTTTCTGATTTCTGAAGCCAAGTACCCCCTTCCCCTCGAATACAACATTTTGTTTAGAAATATTGATGTCAAAGGTCCAGTTCCCATGCCAATATGTTCAAAAATAAAACAGCATAATGGCAAATAACATTGCTTTCTAACAGTTGTACTAGTCAAGTTGTTGATGTAATTTGGTTCACACAAAGTATGTCAATGTGTTATCACTAACAATAACAGTAAAATACATGTTCTAGTTTTTCTGAAATACCCCCTGCAGTACCTCGCTGACCCCTAGGGGTACACGCACCCCCATTTGAGAAACACTGCCATAGTACAGCGGTTCTCAAATTTTGAAGGTCTCCCCTAACGTTGACAGACTTGAAAAGGGTCAATTTAGACCCCCATAAGGGAACCCACAGAGTCCCTGAACTCCACTTTGGAACCACTGCCCTAATACCTTACTAGTCTATCTGTAAGCCCCTACTACTTAGCTTGGAATCACATGAGCCTTGGCAGATTTGGGTCTGGCCCCGCTCAATTGTAAATCAATTTCCTCACCCCAAAGAGTTGGGTGACCAATCAGTTCAGACCATGCCTACCAACGGCATATTCCATGAGGATTCCAAGCCAATAGAAAGCCTTTTCTCTTCATGGAAAGTTAGCATGCTGAAATTAATACCAAATAAAACAAAATAAAGTTGGAAATCTCGTTTGAAGTTGCTATGGCTGCCTACCGATTCGTCAGGCATGGGTCGAAACGTTGCCTAATAAAATCCCCCTGGGAGCTTCAGACGGTGTGCTGGCCTTCTTCTATCTCTATGTACGTATTTTTGCTCAGCACCCGGAAAGTTTTTTGTAAGATGTGCGTGCTCTTTTGACTTCTAATGCCTACCGATGATGTCACTGGAACTTGTAGGCGGGTTTTGGTGCTGTCCACAGACAGAAATTGTGCTATCTTATAAATTGACCATAAGCGAGGACTTATACAAAACAGTGTGTCTGTGTCCAGCTGAACCTCGCTGATGCTCGTTAATGTAATATACATCAAAGCAATTATGTTTCAGCACTAATTTCTGGTCTTGGATGAGAATTTTCCTTTTGGTCCTAAAAACTGACGCTTATCAATTAATCGGCAGTCAATAAGGTTATCAACTTTCAATGAATGAATTCATCGATCATTTGCACCCCTACCTTGTGTGAAAGCTATATGAAAAATGCCACACAGATTATAGTGAGGGTTCCCTGCTTCATCTCTCGCTCAGCTGAGGGGTCCTTGATTTACGGCAGTGTTTCTACATTGACCCATATACAGTAAGTCTGTAACTCTGACAGTGTACAAATGGAACCAAACACTGTCAGAGTTACGGGAAGACCTTGAAATTTGAAAGTTTGAGAAACACTGATCTAAGGTACCGTTTCTCCAGTATACAGTAGGTCATTCACAGAATATTCGAATATCAAAGTCACTATTCAACGTTGTTCACCGGAGTCGAATATTAGCTTTTTTTTTTTCTCTCTTTTTTTAAATAAATGTTATTTCTTCATGGTTTATAAAGCTTGGCTAGATAGGAAGTCATACGAATGAGTTGTCAATGCCCCTGGTGGATGAATTTGTTAATGCTCTAGTCTATACTGATGTCATGCGTCATGTTTCGTCTCGGGGAACTAATTACCAGTGGGAAAACAGCGGCCAGCCGACAAACTCGCTGTCATGATGGAGGAAGAGCAACTGTCACTACTAGACCGAGAATTGCTCGTTTTTATTGGATGAAATAATATAGAAATATTTCCTGTCGAATATTCGGCTATTCGAATACTTTGAGGTATTCGAATTCGAATACTAAAAATCACTATTCGTGAATGCCCTAGTTATACAGGTCGGTTCTGGTTTTGGGAACGCAACAAGCATAGTGCCATAGCATAGCATATAGTGCCCTCGATACGCTGAAAAAAAAAACACACCAACCTCTCCCTCTTTCTTTCTTCTGCTCTCTATTTCACTGGCTCTGTGAGCTCCCCTTGTGTCTCATAACAAGACCGAGCATGCTCACTGTAAAGCTCCCGGGGGGTGAGAGGGGTTGGGAGATTAACTTTATTTTGAATTCCTTCCCCTTAATGTGGCAATTACACCCCCCCCACCACACACCACCCTCCTCCACCTCCTCCTCCTCCCAGCCCACTAACCCCCCCCCCCCCCCCCACACCCCCCACATCCAGGGTTGTCACAAGGGGGAGGGAAAGTGGGACTGAGTTACTTGGGCCCAAGGTGGAGGGGGGGCCTTCGTTATTTTATACTTTAGCTATTGAAAAAAATAGCAGATATACAAGCTCACAGCGCGGCACTGCGAGCTTGTAGATCTGCTATTTTTGAAAAGTCGTGAAAATGTGTGCAGATCTTTGAATATATGTATTCTTATAAGCAAACATTTGTGACTAAAACTTTGCTTCTGGGGGTGGTCCCTGGAACTTTTGTGGGGGTCCTTGACATGAAAAGGTTTGAGCACCACTGACATAGAAACATGGGTTTTTCACGATTTTTCAAAAGTGTGAGCTTGTATATCTGCTATTTTTCAATAGTTAAAGCACAAAATAACGCAGTGAATCCTTGTGCCCAGGGCCCCAGAATTTGGTACGACACCCCTGCCTGCATCTCCTCTCTGCTCCTCTCTTGCGCAGCAGCAGCAGCAGCACACAGCGCCCGCTCTGTTCCAAAGCACATCATGTATTTGTTTTGTACACAGAAAAGCATTTCTTTTCCAAACCCCCCTCCCGTCCCATCTGAATCTCAAACTTCACAGCGGAGAGAGGGAGAGAGAGAGGGAGCGAGCGGGCCGGGGCGTCTTATTCGGCCAGCGGTGGAATGTGCATGCGTTGGAGAATGTTACCGAAATCGACTCAGCAAAAAAAGTAGAGCAAAGGAAGGGTCAGATCAGTAATCGTCACTGTCTGGCCAAAATCTCTTAACTCCATTTTTGAGGTTTTTGATTTTTTGGCATACATCAGGGCTATTGAACACCCTTTACAGCTGAGTGTTGGTTAAAATAATATTGAACCAATGGAAAGTAGAAAAAAAGTGCTTGGGACAAAACCTCCTAACTCCACACTTTCTGCCAAACCAGCTAACTCCACCCGATTGGCCCTCTCTTTTTTTCATAAATATGTGCTATTGAACACCCTTTATGTCTGTGTGTTGGTTAAGATAATATTGAACCAATGAAAAGTAGTAAAAAGACCTCCTAACTCCACTTTTTCCCGAAAATTAACATTTTGGAGTTGGGAGGTTTCGGCCCAACAGCAGAGATATGTAAGTAAAAGCCAGGCCTGTCGCAATTATTGCAATGAAACCGTCGATCGCAATTATTTGAGCAACAATTCATCGTCAAAGTAAAAAGTCCTAATCGTGAGAGCCCTACTCAGCAGGGGTCTTCAACAGGGGGTCCTGGACCCATAGGGGGTCCTCAGAGTTACTACAGGGGGTCCTCCAAATCTTTCACAACGCGAGGCGTTGTGAGCTTGTAGATCGGCTATTTTCGGCAAAGAGGTTTGGTGTAGAGGGGAAAAAGAGCAGACTAAGTACAGAGTGAAAGGTCAAGTGTTGACGGTTCAAGTGGTTTAATATCTGAAAACACAAATTGACATGAATCCAAAATACACTGATGATTGTGCCGTCAAACAATGAAACTATATGGCACCTATGGGTTGTGGGGGTCCCTGCTTCATCTCTCTCTCGACTAAGGGGTCCTTGGACTGAAAGCGTTGAAGACCCCCTGGTATACAGTATACGTATGTAATTGGGGTCACTGTTAAATGTAGGTACACTACAGTACATGATGGGACAGGCTATATCAGCCATGTGAGAGAGGCTGGAGCTTTCTCTTAATGCACACAGGCTTTTCTCTCTAAACCTTCCCCTCGCTTTGCCATCCGAAGGCTGCAAAACCAACCGGCTTGCACTCGGCTAAAACCTCTTGTGAAATATGTTTTCCTCAAACGAGACAAAAAGTAGATGGCTAAACACGTTAATGCCATAATTCTATGGGTCTTAATCGCACCATTTTGCCACGTCATAAGCCGGGTCATTTGTGTCTAATCTCAGTAAGCAGATCAGAGTGTTTGCTGGTGTGTGCGTGTGCGTGCGCGTGTGTGTGTGTGTGTGTGTGTGTGTGTGTGACTGACTGTGTGCAAGTGCATAATCAGAAGAAATGCATGCAGTACGTGCGGTGCACGCACACATACACATACGTTCATAGGTGCGCGTATACGCGCGAGATTCGGTAGTGCCCATCCAAGTCCCCCCCCCCCCCCCCCCCCCCCCCCCTCGCATCCAAGACACAGGTCAGGAATGCAACCGTTACAAAACCTCAGAGCGTCTGATCTTAACGGCCAACAATCCCTGATCCAAACCACTTGTGCAACAGAAAACCCACCGGAGGCTTTGAGTTTTCACCGCTCTGCCCGAAAAAGGGCCGTCCGGTCCGACCCCCTCCGATGTGGCACTGCATCTCCCCTATGGGAACGGAATCGAACCAAAGGGACCCCCATTTCCCTCTATTCTTTAAGTTGGAGGGCCGGTTACAACCCCTTCCACCCCCACTTTTCTTTACATCGTCGCACATTCCTTGCATCCAAAATGGCCTCGTTTTCTATCGGCTAAGCTTCTTAATTGACTGTTCTATACAGCGGCTGGGGGGGGGGGGGGGGAGGTGGGATTAGGCGATAAGAGGGGGCAAAGAAAAGAGAGGGAAAGCAAAACAAAAAGAGGAAGTAAACGGTCAGTGCGGGGAGGTGGCAAGACACTAAAGGATTAGCCCTGTGTCATCTGCCCCGGGACAGAAATACATCTTCAGAAGTGTTTGTGGGGGAGAGAGAGAGAGAGAGAGAGAGAGAGAGAGAGAGAGAGAGAGAGAGAGAGAGAGAGAGAGAGAGAGATAGGGGGAGGAAGGACTTTGTAAGGCCTCCAAAACAAACGTGCGCTATCGGTGCTCTGTCAGGGAGAGAGCAGAGGATGGACCCCGCGGTGCGCTGGGGGTCATGCGCTTCCTCCTGCAGTAGCGACAGTTAGGGATGGGACGATAAGCGATATTATCGTTTATGGCAGGGGTCTTCAACAGGGGGTCCAGGACCCCTAGGGGGTCCCCAGAGTTACTACAGGGGGTCCTCCATATCTTTGAGTGATAGAAACTTATTTTCTCCTTTTTTGCTTGAGCCCTCTAGTGTCCATATTCTGAGAACTTAGGCCAAAAATAGCAGATCTACAAGCTCACAACGCCTCGCAGCTTGTAGATCGGCTATTTTTGGCAAAGAGCTTTGGTGTAGAGGGGAAGAAGAGCAGACCAAGTACAGATTGAAAGGTCAATTTTATTGATGGTTCAAGTGGTTAAATATCTGAAAACACAAATTGACACGAATCCAAAATACACTGCACGATCGTGCTGTCAAACAATGAAACTATATGGAATCTATGAACAGGTTGTGGGGGTCCCTGCTTCATCTCTCTCAACTAAGGGGTCCTTGGTCGGAAAACGTTGAAGACCCCTGGTTTATGGAATTATCGTGATGAAAAACACTCGCGATAATCATATCATGGAGATTTAATTTATCGTGATATCGTCACCTGTCATGCACTGGGATCAATTCACCTTTGATTTGCCAAGCTGCATATCCACTACCACTTAAACCCTCTATTGGTAAAATGTACTTATAATATACATATACGTACTTGAGTCTTTTTGCTCTCTCTACCAAATCTCTTTGGCAAAAAATAGACTATCTACAAGCTCACAACGCGTCGCAACGCTTGTAGATTGGCTATTTTTTGGCAAATGTTCCGCCCCAGAATAATGGATGTTGAGGACATTTTATCGCGATAATATCGTAAATTCTGTTTATTTTCGGTCACAATAAACGTGATATGAAATGTTCATATCGTCCCATCCCCAGTAAGAGTTTGGGGGCCTCCTCTGAGGGACCGCGGGGCCCCCTCTGCTCTGCTGCACGGCACCACCTGCAGTGGAGGGTCCTTAAGACGGGCTCAAGAAGAGAGAGCTTCACCAAGCCTGGCCTGAACATGCCTTAAAGCAATGGTTCTCAAACTTTAAAATGTCAAGGTTTCCCCTTAACTCTGACATTGTACAAATGGAAGCAAATGAACCCGTTGGGGTTCATTTGGTTCCATTTGTACACTGTCAAGAGTTACAGACTTAATTTAGACTCCCATAAAGGAACCTAGAGAGTCCCTGAAATCCACTTTGAGAACCACTGCCTTAAAGGGGAAGACCACCCATTTTCAATATTGAACTTCTAGGCAACACAGAAGGGGGGGAACTTTCTTTCTATTTCCACACAACTCCTCTAAGGTATATTAATGACATAGTTCAATATTGAAAATGGGTGGTCTTCCCCTTTAAAACATTGGTTCTCAACCGTTGTTTCCGGGGGTCCACCTGTGGTCATTGAGGGGGTTCCAGGTGGTCCCCAGCTAAATGATGGAGAGTTGGTAACCTAATGGACACATATGGATCTTTAACTAAACCAAATGGACCTGTATGGGTCCATTTGGTTTCATTTTACACTGTGTGTAAAGAGGCCAAATCTCATCAAATGGTGGACCGCGGCACAAATGGCAATAAATAATGGACGTTGATATGAAAAGGGTTGAAAATAGGGATGGTCCGATCAGGTTTTTTGGAACCGATCACCGAGCACCGATCACAAAAGTTTGATACCGATCAATCACCGATCAAGTTATTATTTATATATTATTTATATTTTCAAATGTTAATGTTTTAACTTTAATTAATTAATTCACTCATGAATTCATTTATATATTTGCCTTATAGTTATTTACCAGTATTACTATGTATTTATTATCATAGCAGTAACTAATTATTCCTTCAGCACTGTGGAAATCAATACCCCAAAATGGCCTCAAGTGGGCATACTGAACGGCTGGTTGATCGGATGCACCGATCGGATCGGATCGGATCGGTGAATTTACCTTTTGATCTAAACCACCGATTATCGCCGATCACGCTTTGATCGGCCCGATCCGATCCATTGCTGATTGATCGGTAACATCTCTAGTTGAAAACCAATGATTTACGAAAAGAAGAAGAAATAATGGAGAGATACAAGGTTTTCCCCACCGACATGCCACGGCTGTTCTACTGCCCGTGTTATTGTGTTCAGCTTATGTTGTTGTTTTTTCCCCCCATTGTCTGCACAGTCAATAATGTTCTACGGTTCTCGTTACCAATAACAATAAAGGAATTGGGAGTGGCTGGAAAAGGAACGGGATTCATTGCACCCGGAGATGTCTGGAGTCTCTGGATGCTTACAAGCAACGCTGGATAAAGACTTAACGTTTATACGGGGCACTGGGAATGTCTGGGACCTGTGAACCAGCACGCACGCACGCACGCACGCAGGCATGCACGCACGCTGGCACGCACGACACTGAGACACACACACACACACACACACACACACACACACACACACACACACACACACACACACACACACACACACACACACACACACACACACACACACACACACACACACACACGGACATTACATAGACTTCCATTCATTTTTATGCAAGTCCTGTGGCCTTACCCTAACCTCTATCCCTAAACCTAACCCCTAACCATAACCGTTGTGGGGACCTACTATTTTGTCCCCACACTGTCAGAGGTCCCCTGCAGGTGACTGTGTGAACATGCGTTTAGTCCCCATAAGTATAGCTAGACAAATCACACACACACACACACACACACACACACACACACACACACACACACACACACACACACACACACACACACACACACACACACACACACACACACACACACACACACACACACACACACACACACACACACACACACACACACACACACACACACACGGGAGCGCGTGCGCGCCCAAAGAGAGCGCCAGCTGTGCCACTGACTGACGTAGGTGGAGTTCTATGTATCAAGCCAACACAAGCCTTTATAATTGTCCTGGATTTATAGGTGTGGTGCCTGGGTGCCGTATATCTAATTACAGATTTTTCACAATGATAGCATGTAAAGTGAAATGTAATACAAGGGGAGCACTAAGACACAGGAACCATAGCGTTGACCTAGACGTGGGCAAAACCCTACCTTTCAATTCCACCATATAGGGTTTCCAGTCAAACATGCCAGCTCCTCTGGGGTGGCTGCTGCCTGCTGCTGTGTGATTGTGGCGCATTCTGAAAAAGTAGACAGGAAACACTTTTTCGCCCTTTTCTTTCTTTTTTTCCCTTTTGCCCCTGTCTATCTTTCTCTCAATCTGCCTCTCATTTTTTATGGCTTATCGCTCCATTCTCTAAGTTCACTCTCTCTCTGTTTCTCTCCCTCCCTCCCTATACCTACTTCTCTCTCTCCTTACCTCTCACATGTCCAAAAACTAATAACTTTTTAGGATTGAAATTCAAAAACAGTGAAAGTAGCAGGTCTGCAGATGCTTTTGTGTGATGCTGTAGCATGATCCAGTAGGACGTTGATTTACGAAAAAAGACAAAAGGTTAAAATATGGACATAAGACGTTTATGCCTCACAGCAACGATGATTACTCAAGTACCTTACTTAAAGGGGGCCCCACCATGCTTTGCAAAATATATATTTTATATAAATATTGGTCCATAATATGGTTTTATACAGGTTTTAGCTTAAACAACCACTCGGATATTTAAATGTCATGTTCTGTCTGTCTCTAATTCCAAGCCGTTTCAGATGCAATACCAAAATGCCCTTTGTTGGCAACGGGGCGCTGTCTTTGGGATAAAATTGGAACGATACAGAGAAGATGAGAACCATGTAGAGTCAATACAATTCAAGCCAATTTTAGTACCACTTAACCTCATGGTTCCACCTCATATATATATAGTCTCAATAGAATATAGCAGGGGTGCCCAACCTTTTTTGACCCAAGGTCTACTTTGAAAATGTGCCACCTAGCTGAGGGCTACCAGCCCAAAATGTACCGTAACACCCATTCAATATACATGTAAAAAACAGAAAATATTAATAGATATTATAACATTGTACTCACTGTACTGTACTGTAATCATACTGTATAGTAGGAATTGTAATTGAATGAAACGATTGCAACTTCTCACATTGGGCATACAGACAGCATGACCATTTATTGCACACTCTGCATATTATGCACTGACAACACAGTTTAGTTTTTTTTTTCTTTTCTTTTTTTATAGTTTTTTTTATAGTTTTTTTATAGTTTTTTTTTTTGTCCTTTATTCCATGTCAGTCTCTCTACCTTAGTGGGAAACCTGGCACTGGGAAGAGGAGGCTAGCTTGTCAAAGTCAGGGTTGTATGAGCTGGTTGCAAGTTTTAGGCAGGCCACAAGGTGCTCATCTGTCATTGTGGCTCTGTACTTTGACTTGATGAACTTCATGTGAGAAAAAGCAGACTCACACAGGTAGGTTGATCCAAATTCAAATGGGTCTGAGCGGCTTTGGAGCGAGGAATTTCCTCCGCTCCATTCCTCCGCTCCGCTCCAAGCCGACCCTATTGGGGCCGCGCGCCGCATGTTTCCAACAAAACAGAGCCGTGCGCAGTAGCCTACTAGTGCAGTGAAGCCTTGTTGGCACCGCGGAGATGGAGAGGAGAACAGACAGAGAATTCCCTTTATCACGATTTCACTCATCCACACATGTAGGCTATGTTTATAATACATAGCCTACCTTGTGTCAGTTAAGTTATATATCACCAGCCAGTCAACGGATACGAATTCAAGTGAGACTGATTGAAAAACACACGCCACGACTCGCCTCCGTCTCTCGGTTGTGGTGATTAATCAATAACCAGCTGGATTTAATATTGCCCGTCTTATTAAAAAATACAATGCCTTAGATTAGATGGCGTCTTTTGTAACAGTGAACGCAGGTCTCCATCAAGCCGAGGCTCACGTAACGTTACCGCAGGCATTTGTGTTGGGAACACTTGTTGTGCAAAGCAAAGGAGAAAGTGTTTCGCATATGGTAGCAAAATCCTTTTTTTATTTTGGCTGGTGACTCTGATTGACGACCCTGAGCGGAGCGTGGAGCGAGCGCGGAGCGAGAAATGCGAAAATCAACGTGAGCGACGGAGCGGCGGGGAGCGGAGCGGTGCGGTGGCCGACCAGAGCGATGAGCGAGCGGGACAAGAGCCCTCTGGAGCGCGGAGCGGCTTTAGTTGCCGCTCCACTCCGCTCACATGCTCTGCTACACGTTGAGTTGAGTTGAGTCAACATCATCCACTCGCTCGGAGTCGTTTCACTGAAACGCCCGATGTATGTCCTCCCCCCCCGAATTAATAAATTATTTCTTTGAAATCATCTCGCGGTCCACTGGTAACCAGCCCGCGATCTACCGGTCGACCGCGATCGACTGGTTGGGCACCCCTGGAATATAGCCTCCCAAAAAGTACCGCCCCCTTCTCAAGGGGGCCCATGAGTGCTGTTCAGACACGCCCATTCAGAAAATCACTGAAGTGAAAGGCAAGGCTTAGAGTTAATGAATGGGTTTTTTGGGGGGCTGGAAGAGACACTGGGAAGACCAGAAAACTAGAAGAAATATGAAAAATTTGAAATTCATGGTGGGGCCCCTTTAAAGTAGCCTTGCAAGCCATCCCGAGTTACGTCATCACCAATGTGCTTCCTTTCTCGGTCTGGTGTCCCTCCCATCGAGTCTCTTTATGAGAATTTAGTTTCAATTTCCAATCAAAAGGCTGCATTACGAGCGAACCCGCCTCACACCGCTCCTGATTGGTCGAGCGGCTGCTACAGGTCTCACATTTTGTAAATAAACATGGCGGACCCCATGTCCGATGCGAATTCACAAATCGCCAATAAAAGCTGCATTAAGCGAAGTTTTATCTGAAATCAACGGTATCTCATAACTTAAAAACCAACAACAGTTTGCACCTTTGGAATTTGTGTCTGGAAAAGACGTATTTGATGTTCTCCCGATGATGTTTTGATGCGCTGATGACTACTGAATGGACCTGTCAGTCAAAGTTAGTAACTACGTCATCGCGTAATGCATTGTCTATGGAGAACTCCCGAGAGTCTGGCTGTTGCGAGGCTACCTTTAAAGTACTTTAAGTTTACTTGAGTAATTTTCAATTCTTGACACTTCATACGTCTTCTCCACGATACATCTCAGAGGCGAATATAGTACTTTTTACTCCACTCTCCCTCTCTCCCTCCCTCCCTTTCCCACTGCCCTTGCTCTCAAAAGGCACAGTTCTTTTTTTTTTATCTGGTATTTGCCAAACAAAGGGTGCCAGCACTAAAAAGAGGCATTCCGTCCTGACAATATGTAATGAGGTTAAAACAAGAGGAAGTGCAGCAGCATAACATGCTGCTCTAACAGCCCAGACTCCCATTCCAGGGAAATTCCAGCCACAGGGATAGGGGACGCAGGAGTAGGGTAGGTGGGTGGGTCGCGGTGCAGTGCGGTGCGTTGGTGGAGCGAAGGGTGGCAAAGCTTTACGGGGGGAGGGGGGGGGGGGGAGGAGAAGGGGGATGAAAGCCGATCTCCGTCCCCCTTCTGACAGATTGGTACAGACAGGGAAATTCTACACTGTGTTTATTTGACCACGCTTTTCCGTACGCGGCGGATCATATTGGAAACCACAAGTGTCTGCGGAGGAGTCAGAAGAAAGGCCTCCTTTCCTTCCCCAAACAATGCCAGAGCTGTTCGGGGTGATTTATGCAACACAAAGGTCTCAGCAGGGGGAAAGAGACGCACACTTTCATGTGCCACTCACTCTCACACATACAGTACACACACACATACACACACACACACACACAAACACACGCGCATGCACACGCGCATTCAAACATGAGCGCTCTTTTCTGCCGCCGATCATCATCTGCACCGATGACTAGGGCTGTCACAATTATGACATTTTACACAACGATTAATTGTCACTCAAATAATTGCGATTAACAATTTAATTGTGTATTTGTCGTTGACAATTACATGTCTGTTTGGCTTTTAGGCTTTGAAGTTGCACATGGCAATCATGACAAATAACTTAAAATGACTGACATAGTTGAACATTTTCTACTTAAAAAAGAACATTGATAGTGGAAATAGCCGATCTACAAGCTCACAACATGCGACGCGTTGTGAGCTTGTAGATCGGCTATTTCCCCTAATTTCTGAAAGTGTTTGCAACTATATTAACGTTTCTCAACATGGAAACAATTAGGAAGATTATGCAAAATAATTGCAATTACCTCAAATAATTGCGATTAGACGGTTATGTAATAATTGTGACAGCCCTACCGATGACACATCTGTGCTTGACGTGTGCACACGTGCATATGCACACACAAACACACACACATGCACACATCCATGGGAACAACAGGTAGGCCGATACTGCAGTGTATGTATTGTACTTCACATCAATGTCCCCCGATTTTGTATCTGCCCCCCAGCCAGTAGATGTATGAGCTCGCAGCACGGCATAAAGTGACGCACTGTGAGCTTGTAGATCTGCTATTTTTGAAGAGCCAACATAAAGTGCTTAAAATAATTGTGATGTTATATTAACACATTTTGCCTGGGACCACACTGCCCCAAGGACCTGTGGGAGTCCCCGGACCCTACTTTGAGGACCACTGATGCACAGACCAACACGCGACAGTGCATTCACACACACACACACACACACACACACACACACACACACACACACACACACACACACACACACACACACACACACACACACACACACACACACACACACACACACACACACACACACACATACACACACACACACACACACACACACACACACACACACACACACACACACACACACACACACCCCTGCCAGTTGTCAATATAAGCGTCAATCTGACACCTGGCAATGAGCACACAACCATATAAGGCTAGGGTGGGGGTGATGAAACGGTAATAAACACATTATTACTGAACACAGTTGGTGTGTAATCTGTACAGTATATATACAGTTTCCCAAACGGGTTGGCGTTTCCTATATATTATTTATTTTAAATTATTATTTAAAAACATATTTTTTTTAATTTAAAAAGAGAAACACATTCAAAAGAATTCCAGAAAAAATGCCATGAATGATTTTTTTTATTTTTTATTTTGACAAGAAACAGTGAAAGCTTGTAGATCAGCTATGGTCGATGCACAACCCGAGTGTAACTCGAGCTTTACTATTGAAGATATCAGCCAGCAAGTCCACAATGTATGCATGCTATTTGTTTGCATGTAAAGCGTGTACGTACTGTATGTACAATAATATGCAAATGTAAAACTATAATAAAACATTAAAAAAACTCATCGGCCATTGTAGTAAAAAAGAAATTGACCATTTTCAAAATATCGCATGTAGTAACCAACCCCATTGGAGGCTGCTAAGCAGATATATGACAGATGGGAATATGACTGATGATGCATCAGTAAGTGAGCCTATAATGTCAAAAGCAACATCCTAAAACTGTGTGTGTGTGCCCCGAAAACTAAAACTCTCATGCTCTTTTGGAACCAGGAAAAATTCAACACACTTTTTTGTTTTTTTCTCTTTTTTGCAGCAGAGGAATTTCCAGAAATGAAAACACGCTATTAGAATTGTCAA
Organism: Nannobrachium achirus; assembly: GCF_963921795.1. Taxonomy (NCBI): domain Eukaryota; kingdom Metazoa; phylum Chordata; class Actinopteri; order Myctophiformes; family Myctophidae; genus Nannobrachium; species Nannobrachium achirus. The sequence goes on from NC_137813.1 coordinate 51,275,752, forward strand.
CAGCGTTCAACATCAGATTACATCAAACTGTGCTTCGATCGGGCTCAAAGGAATTCTGCTCTCCCTCTTGCCCTCACATTTGCGGAGCAGATGTCTTGATTAACGCGTGCAACACCAACAGAACCCTTCATCCTCTTCCCCACCACAAGGACGAGGAAAGAGAAAGAATTAACATCCCTATAGTGCACACTTTATGGCTCTGGTAGGAAAGTAAACCAAGTACATTTATCGTCTCTGTCAGGTGGAAACCTCATAATGTTCAAAACTGTTGGACATAAAAAAAGGATTCAAATTCAAAAAACTGCAAAAGTTGTAAATCTGTACACTTAAAGGACAACTTTAGTTTTTTTTACAACAAGGGTTCATATTTTAGATAGTCATTAGAGAAAAGAAAAGATGAGTGTTAAAATGTTGTCATTTACTTCTTTCTATTGTTTTTGTGATTTTAACAATTTTGATTTGCAGTGGCTAAATATGTATTTTTTAGACACAATAAGCCCATTCCCAAGATGCACTGCAATCTTTCATGGTCAGATGTGACTTATGGGGGAAGTGTAAATAGTAATGAAGAAATTGACGGCTTATTGTGTCTAAAAATACATATTTAGCCACTTGTACGCATGCCCCCAACCACTGAAATCAAAATAGTAAAATCGCTAAAACAATAGAAAGAAGTAAATGAAAACCTTTTGACACTCATCTTTTCTATTCTCTAATGAGTTCTAAAATATGAACCCTTGTTGTACAAAAGCTTGTGGATCTGCTACTTTTGATGCTTATGCGTGACGCTGTATAGTGTGATCAAGTAGTATGTCGTTAATTTTCGCACACACACAAAAACACAAAAAGTTAGAATATGGAGATAGGAGGTTTCTGCCTGACAGCAACGATGTACTCGAGTACTGTATTTAAATATAGTTTTGAGACATTTTTACTTTACTTGAGTCATTTCCAATTCTTGATACTTCTAATCCACTACATCTCAGGGGCGAATGTGTTTTACTCCAATACAATTATTTGAAAACTTTAGTTCCAAGTTAATACAATATTTAATATACAGCTACCATATTCGAAAATAGCTGATTTACAAGCTCACTAAGTGTTGCATCAACCAAATGAACCCCAAAGCAACATCTTTGGACCAAGCAGGCTCAATTAGTAGGCTACCCTTTCTGTGTTAAATTAACACTGAGGATTGTACTGTGTGGATTAGGGTACCAGCAGAGATACACCATTGTATCAAACTGGGTGTCCTTAAAAAAAAAAAAAAAAAAAGTAAAGATTTGTTATAACAGCATCACAACCACTTATTTTATACTTTGGCTATTAAAACTAGACCAGGTCAACCTGGTTGTGCCAGACCCCCTGTCTGTCATCATCATTTATGACATCATGCCTTTTGTAGGCATGTCATCATCATATCATCATCATATATACCCTTTATATAGAAAACCCGGACCGACATTTGCTTATGTAGGCCTACCCATTTCATGGGTCTGGCAAAAATAGCAGATCTACAAGCTCACCGCATGTCACTCCGTGACACCCAGCGAGCTTGTACATCTTCAATAGCAATTTCTGAAAAAGCTTCTGAAAAACATAGCAAAATGTTCGGAAAACGTTTTAATCATTTTGACTCGAGAATCGACCGAATTAATTATTTTGATGCTTGATCATCCAGGGGACATCTTGTATAGGATATACATCAGGACTGAAAAAAAAGAAAAAAAAACTTGGATTCTCTCCTAAAGTTATGTCGGCTGGCACTCACAAGAAAAAGTTGAAGACCACCCGTATATTTGCTCATAATATATATAAAAAAAAGGCCGTGGCTCTCATGTCCAATCAGATTTCATCCATCAGACTGTTTATGGGACAACGTGTAAAGACCAGAGGCTACCACATGTTATAGGCCTGCTGCCCCGCTTGCCCCCGGGGCCGTTTGAACAATCAGCTTCAAGTCAAACAAACAGCTACAGAGGGGGATGTTTAGCATGGAATCCAGGATCCAAAACCCATGCTAATAAGTGTTCATTAGTTTTAATGGTCTGGAGGCTCCTGGACCAAATGAAACCGAGACCAGAGGACCACATCCAGCTAATGTAAATAAACCCAGAAATTTCCTTCCCTCTTCTCTTCTCTTTCTTTCTTTTTTTTTAAAACGTTCTCCTACTTTCTTCACAGCTTGGGTAGGAGAGGGGGGGGTCAAACGGGAGAGAGAAGATACAGAGGAATGCAGGGGGAGGAAAGTCACCGCTTGTCCCGAGTATCGTTGCTGTCGTCGGCCGGCAGAAAACTCTTATCTCCTTATTTAAACTTTTTGTGTTTTTATTGTCTCTGTAAATTAACTTGATCATACTACAGCGTCACACAAACGTATCAAAAGTAGCACATCTACAAGCGACGCGTTTCTTTCAAGCTTGTAGATCTGCTACTTTTGCTGCTTTTGAATTTGTATCCTGAAGAACAACAGTTTTGGACATAATGAGGTTTTCACCAGACAGAGACGAGATCATCTTGGCATTCTGTCCCTGTATTACCACTTGAACCCTATAGTGTCCCTATTAAGGGCTAACATTTTGTCAAACAATAGCTGATCTACAAGCTATCTGATTATATTACTGTAACTTATATTGCCCGGGGCGGATGGGTGCGCACTAGGCATCACAAAATGTAACATCACACAAAATGTAACATCACAAACGTGACACATCCGGGTTTGATTGGCCACGTTGTTTTTTTGTTTTTTTTTTACCGTTTTGTAACCCATTTTCACTAGTGCCAATTGCCTATGTAATCCTGGGCTCTGCTCTCCCTCTGCCGCGCCTGGGGAGACAACGGACTGACCTCATGCTTCCTTCTATGCATGAGGAGTCTAAGTTGCTTCTTTTCACCTGACAGTGGGGATTTCCCTGGTTTGGACGTAGCGCGTGGAAGGAACACGTTATTCCAATCAGTTCCTTTCCCCTCCATCAGGCGCCCCGGCTGGCCAGGGGGAGGCATTATTGAGACCAGGATTACTGCATGTTTTTGTGAGGGTATCAACCCTAGGAGACATGGGGAGAACATGCAAACTCCACACAGAAAGGCCCTATCGCCAACCCCACCTAGGGTGTGGGCGTTGATGATGCAGAGGGAGGAACACGCCCCCCAGTGCCCACAGTGTCCCACGGCGGGAATCGAACCCAGGACCTTCCAGCTGTGAGGCGAAGCGCTAACCACTGCGCCACCGTGCCCCTGGCCACGTTTGGCATGAGGTAGTGCTTGGATCAGTGTGTGGCTCGGCACATCTTGGTGAAGATATTTTAGTGTAGGAAATAAGACAGGAGGAGTGGGGCTTGTACAACACCCCTTGGGAGTCCGGTCAACTAAGTATAGGGTTTTAAGTGGTTAAAATAGAGGGTTTTAGCATAACGTGGTTGTCGGGTGGAAACCTTGCATCTCCAAGTTTCAAATGTGTATGTTCTTTCGCAAGTAAAGCCCTGCTTCATCATACAAGGCCCTCGCACAATGGCAGTGATAACAGCCGATCTACAAGCACACAACGCCTCGCGGTGCGAGGCGTTGTGTGCTTGAAGATCGGCTGTTTTCACTAGTTTACATCATTTTTTAAATGATGAATGCAAAACGAACGGTTTTGGACATACAAGGTTTTCACCCGGCAACGACGATAATTTAGTTTCAACCCAAAGTGGAGGAAAGAGCGTGTCGCCTCTCAAGTGCTGGACAAGCACTCATTTCGAAATGAAGAGGGTTAATGTGTTCCCCACATGACTCAATAATCATGTCCTCCTTTCATAACAGGTACCGTAGGTGGCCTGAGTGTGGCGCCGCAGCACGCCGTACACGTTCACCGCAGACTGGGCAGTGTTGCCAGATTTTGCTAGAAAAAACAAGCAACCGGGTCTACGAAAACAAGCAACCAAAAGAAACGACCGGGTCACACTTTAAACCTGTGTACACTGTACATCGATTGTTTGAGATCAACAAGCTCCCGCGGAAGATTTGCAAATCTGCCATTTCAAAAGAAATCTAGGAGACGAAAAAAAGTGCAAATGGTTGAGAACCACTGGTTTCAGCCAGAATTTCAAGCCCAAATAAACAACTAACAAGCCACCCCAAAAAACCTCAACCCACAGCTATAATGTGAGTTTGAAATAAAGTTCTTTATAAAAAAAACATTGAACAGTGCAGTAGTTAAAAATAATCAATACAGTAGTATAATATTGCACTACAATATAATAAAATACAGTAGAAATGTGTTAAAATAACGAATATAGTATTATAGTAATATTTCAGTACAATACACTAGAATTAAAATACAGTGAAAATGGGCTACATTTCAAAAAAGTAATATTACAGTAAAGTACTGTTCTGTAGTAATGCAGTGCCATATGCTGTAACATGGATTAGTAGTTTATTGTAATTAGGAACTACAGCAACTTGCTGGCCACTGTGCTGCCAGTAATGTACTGTAAACATACAACGACAAGGCTTAGGGTGGCAACCAATATTTACAATCGACTTTCACTGAAAAACAAAGCCCCAAAGTCGTCGCTTATAATAAGCAGACATGGCAACGCTGGTTCAGGGGCCACATGGGCCACATGTTGGTTCCACCTGAGCCCATGGAGGGAGGGAGAGAGAGAGGGAGAGAGGGAGAGAGAGAGAGAGAGAGAGAGAGAGAGAGAGAGAGGGAGAGGGAGAGGGGGAGAGAGAGAGAGAGAGAGGCAGAGAGGCAGACCATAGCGGTCCAGATGGCCCCCCACCCAGGCACCCAGCGCAGGCCCACAAACGTAAACAAGGCCCCCGGACCAGGCCGTGGAAAGGGAGACCCCGTTTATTTATGGACACGTCTGGGTCTGCGACGCAGAGCCTCCCTCCTCACACCACAACACTGAGAAACACTAGAACAGTGGAGGCACCGCGGCGTGAAGACAGAACAGACAGTCGATGCATCCAAAACCTAAATATACCAGAAAACCAACGCCTGTTGGCAGCGGAGAGGCACGCACGAGGTTGTATACCGTGCTAGAAGATCCCCCCGGTGTTCATTTAATACTCCGAGAGTGTACAAGATACTGTAACCAAATGGACCCGCAAAGGGGTTAAATGTGCGTGTCCTCCGAGTTACAAATGGATAAACTATACCTTTACCTTTATGTAAAACTAAAAGTTGCACAAATTTACCGTAATTGCTGGACTATAAGCCGCACCTGAATATAAGCCGCACCAGCTAACTTTAGGATAAAAAACGAATGCTTACATATATAAGCCGCACCTGACTATAAGCCGCAGGTGTCCCTCCTGCTTCCCGCTAGAGTGCCCCAGGTGGCCGTTAGCTAAATCTATACATAAATCCTTGTTAAAGACCATTGTAAAACTAACTAACTGGCCATTAGCTGTAAAAATCTTTATATAAGCCGCACCGCTGTATAAGCCGCAGGGTTCAAAACATGGGAAAAAAGCAGCGGCTTATAGTCCGGCAATTACGGGGTATTCAAAATGTGTAGTACTGGTAGTAGTGTCAAGTATTGGTATAAAAGAATATACCGGTATATAGGTCTACTGTACCAAAGGAAAAGTACACATTTTGCAGAATGACCCGGCCATCTCACAGTCAAATTGGCAATTCATGTGTTCATCACGTTCATGTTTCAGCTGGTGAAATAACTTTACGTGCTGTTGTTGGGTAGTTTAACGTGTATATCATTATGTGCTAGCTCATGTATGTGTTATAATCTAAATCTACAAAGTATTTATTTAAAGAAAATGATAAAACACTAATTATGTAACAAGTCACATCAGGTCATCTTACTGTACGTACATGAACAGCAGATAGAGATGTCCGAGAAGTCTATTTTCTATACTTTGAAAATACAAAATACTGTACACATGCATACTTTTGCACTGGTATTTTTATGTTATTTTATTGGGGCCTATTTGTATTTTGTAATAAAAAAAACTGCACATTCATTGCAGCGTCTGCAGATTCCTCAGCTGGAGGGCGAGTCCAATGTACAAGTCATAAAGGGGGGGGGGGGGGGGGGGGGGGGGTCTTGTAAACTGTGTCATTTGAGGAATCTAATTGAACCGTTAGTGACGTCAAACTCATTCCATGAACAGCCCGGTGTCGCCAGAATGAATGGACTAGAATAGAGCAGTGGTTATCAAACTGTATCGGGCCAAGAACCCCAAAATTGATGTGTTTAACCGCACACCCTCCCAATCTGAAAGGGTTTTGCTCCAGGGATCCCTCAAAATCCAAAACATTTTTTCAAAAATGTTTCAAAAATGGCAGATGTACAATCTTGCAGTGCGGCATGACAAAGTGATGTTTGCGAGTTGCGACGCACTGAGAGCCTGTAGATCTGCTATTTCTAATAGCCGATTCGTATGAATGAATACAAGTATTGTTATATGCTATATTAGCCCATTTTGCTGGGGACCCCCTGGAACCCCCTCATGGACACCTGGGGGTCCCCGGACCCCACTTTGGGAACCACTGGAAGTAGGGATGGAGCTGGAAACACAAGCCCATTACAAACTCAATAACAAATTTATCGAGACCCGGTATCAATAAGCTTTGGGCTTGTCGAGCCTGTTATCGAGCATAGCGGCGTGGTCAGCCACAAGCGCACTCACAGCTGGCCAATAAAAAGATACCAGTTCTGTTCAGAATTTGTCGTCTCACATCTTACCACGAAATATTAGGAAACGCTGAACAACGGGCTCGATAAAAGCCTGGATCAATACGCAGGATCGATAAGGGGCTGATTGTAAATAAAAGCAACGAGCTACATCCCTAACTGGAATAGAGCAAGGGTGTGTGAGTCAGAGGGGATTCAGAGAATTGATCCTGTTGCTTCCTGGTTCAAGTAAAAACCCAGCCTAATAGATCTATGAACATTACTGTAGATTAGTGTAGGTAGGTCCCAGTGGCGTCAGTTCAGAAAAAGCTAAGGTATGGCAACATGACTGGTGTCTTGCACGCGCGCGAAGGCGCGCGTGCAAGACACCAGTCATGTTGCCATACCTTAGCAACAGGCATGATACATTTATTGATACATTTATTTTTAAGTACATTCTATTTTTCCACCCCAAAATGTCTATGGTTTCTTGGGCTGGATATGGCAGTCTGGAACAGTTGTTCAAGTGCGGCTAAACTTGGCATAGGCCTAATATAGTAAACGCGCCACAATTAACAATAATGAATTGCACCTGTGCAGCTGACCTGCGGAACCTGGGAATATACTATTCTGTCAAGATGGGGAGAATAAAAGTGTGGAGAATATAATTATAATACCTTGCTACATTTTGCATTTGTAGTTATTTTAATGTAATTTAACAACATAGCACAGATAGACAAAGAGACATTAATGGATTTATATTTTAAAGTAACTTGTATTCTCCCCCCTGGACCCAGGGTATGGCAGCTGCATACCCCTGCCATACCCAATTGACGCCTCTGGTAGGTCCTTTTCATATGAACCGCACACTCATCAACAGTGTTGCCATGTCTGCGACTTTGGGCTTGTTTTTCCATAAAGTTGCTTGTATAAATTATTGGTAGTTGCAGGTTTGTAAAAATGTAGAATTGCTGATTTGGGCTTGTTTCCTAATGTTGTTTAAACCAGCGGTTCTCAATCATTTTCACGTCAAGGACAAACTATTTCACTTAATTTTTTTATTTTATTTGTATTTTAAGATTTGTTTAAAAAAAAGCAAATCTACAAGCTCACAACGCGTCACATTGCGGTGCGTTGTTAGCATGTAGATCTGCTATTTTTAAAATAGCCGATCTACATTTTAGTGCTTATGTGGCCTATAGTCGCTTCTTTTGGGCATGGTTTTCATAGAACTGTTTTTTTTTTTTTCTCTCGCAAACGATGGCAACGCTGCTCTTCAGCGATATCATTGCGATATTACAGTATTTTACAACATGGTCATCACAGCCTTTTAACGACCACTTCTACGGAAAACCCAGACGTCGTTAAGGTGTGTTTTACAACACGGGTGAGTGCTGTCGTTTCCTTTTAAGCCTGGGCCAAGTGTCACCAGCGCTTGGCTGTAAACTACAGACAGCGAAATTACGGGAAGAAGAATTGGAGCGATAGACAATTTGGTTTCATAATTGTTGAGCTTTTTTGGCATGGCTGTGCAGGAACAGTAACTAAGCCTGGGAAAGCATTGATGAGCAGGCAGATGATCGGATCCCTGCATGGATACACACGCATGCACACGCACGCACGCACGCACGCACACACACACACACACGCACGCACACACACACACACACACACTCCACGCACCACACATTCAACTACAAGCACAGCGCGTTTTTCCGCCTCAGAAACCCGGCCAGCTCATGTGTTTTCTGTTGCCTCTCCACAAGAACCAGAACAAAAACAACTGGCTCACGTGAAAGCCAAGTTACACATTTAACCAACCCTTGTGGATCGGCAGCATTCCTTTTGTTGTTTAGAGAATCAATAAATTGATTTCCCACCCCCGCCCCAACCCCCCCCTCTCAACGCATTTCTTCCCGTGTTCGTTTATCCATTGGTGACTCTGAGAGGGCACAGAAGGTTTGCCCGTCGCGTTTTGTGCCCTCTCGAGAGCTTGGGTCAAGGTTCAATGTTGTGTTTACTGTTACATCACTACTTCTACGCTACATAAAAGAGGAAAACGTATCATTGTTTGGCTTCCTTCAGACAATGTAGCAGCATACAGTAGGCAATACTAATAATAATAATAATATGTGAAGAAATAGTAAAACAAGAGCAAAATAGTTTTACACACAGTCAACAGTTTTGCACACAAATTGCGACCGTAGGTCACATGAAAACAGTCACATCTTGTCTGTATCGCCTCAATGTCTATAGCTGCTGACCTGTTGTGACATCACATTGTTGTGACATCACATTGTGACATCCCATTCCGTCCTTGTCCCTTGTATGCCCATATATGGAGACCCCTGATGTCATCAATATTAAGCCCATAGCTTGAAATGCCCATATATGGACATATTGTGTGAGTCTCATGTGGTCTATGACATAAGACATCTATGGAGATAAGAGGTCACTTGGCATATTCTCCATGTACAGTAGACCATGTTTATGTATTTCAGTGGTTCTCAACCAGCTGTCCTTGAGGCGGGTCCAGGTGGTCCCCAGCTAAATGATGGAGAGTCGGTAACCAAACGGACCCTTATAGATCTACAGGTCCATTTGGTTTCATTTTACGTTCTCAAGAGTTAAATTATTGTTAAACATTACTTTATTTACAAGCAGTCTGCACAATTTAAAGAAAGTAGAATCATTGATATTTTGATCAACGTTTGCCTGTTGTCTCTCCTATGTATGGCAATCTGGCCAGCCATCGTCAAAGAAAAGGTCCTTTTGTCCTTTTCACTTGAGCTCAGTTGTAACTCGAGCTCAGTTAGTCTGTTCTTGAGAGACTACTCCTGAGTCCTATGGTATCACATCAATACAGCATGCGAGAATTGTGGACAGAATCTTGTGCAAAGGTAACAAAATATTGCACGTTTTGGGTCTGAGAGGCTAACATGTCATCAAATGGCTGTCCGTGGCTCAAATGCTGAAAGGATAATGGACCTTGATACGAAAAAGGTTGAAAACCACCGATGTATTTGAGTCGGATACCTGGTGAAGCCGTGGAGGTCAGTTGGACTGAAACGTTCATTCTGTATTTTTGAACAAACACGTCTGTAAGTGAAGACAGTGTGCTGTACTTTCACCTCCCCCTCTTTTCCCTCAGTGTTAAATCAACTCTAATTAAGTGTGGATAGGAGGACATAAAACGCTGTTATCAACGTCACCATGGTGACAGTCGGCGATGGTAATCAGTTGTTCATTTCATTGCGGCAGGCGCCTGCAGCCTGCCTGCTCTTGAGGTTCCTGTGTGTGTGTGCGTGTGTGTGTGTGTGTGTGTGTGTGTGTGTACGCTGTGCGCTCGTCTCTCACCCCGGCATCGTTAAATGATTACAGTCGCTAATAAAAAAAAAAAAAGAGAACTTGGGCCCGGCCCGGCGATTACCCCAGTGCCCCCGATATACGTGCGCACATGCATGCACGCACGACGTACGCACTCTCGTGCGCACGTACTGTAGTACACAACATACCTGCACACGCGCCAATACGAGCCACGCCAGAGGCGCACACGCGCGCGCACACACACACACACACACACACACACACACACACACACACACACACACACACACACACACACACACACACACACACACACACACACACACACACACACACACACACACACACACACACTTATACTACTATACTTGTAAGGACATACAGTATAGACATTTTAGGACAGCAATTGTATGACTGCCTTTATTTTGGGGGACGATTCTTTTTATATCCGAACCCTGAAGCCGAAAATATCTGATCTACAAGATCAACATTTTTCATCAGATACCTGATGATGGTCAGTTGATTTTTTTAAATTTGTTTTTTAAAGATCAGAATTTTCAACTACAACCCTAACCCCTAAACATACAGTAACATCTAAATGTCAAATCCTAAGCCCTAAATGATAATGCATAATATTTATATAGGTGCTTTACAATGTCCATTACATTCACCCATTCATGCACACATTCATACACCTACGGCGGAGGAAACCATGCAAGGCACCAACCTGCACATCGGCAGCAACTAGGGTAGGGCCATTTGCAGCCCACGGGGGGCTACTGTCTGGCCCACACCAACCCCAGTAATAATGGTGGTATAAGAGCAGCAACAACACTAGTATATCGTCGTTGTCGGGTGGAAATCTCGTATCTCCAAATCATTCGCAAATCATACAAGGCCGTCGCACAAAAGTAGTGAAAACAGCAGATCTACAAGCACACAACCCCTCGCGGTGCGAGGCGTTGTGTGCTTGTAGATCGGCTGTTTTCACTAGTTTAAAAATGTTTTTAAATGATAAATGCAAAACGAATGGTTTTGGACATACAAGATTTTCACCCGACAACGACAATATCTGAACTGTCGCAGTCGCTGGAGTAGCAGTAACGCCGCCGTCGCCCCCTGCAATGTTGTGGCCCTCGGCTTGGTACCCTAGACATAATTCGGCCCTTGGGGAAAGCTAATTGGGGAACCCTGAACTAGGGGTTCAGCGTCTTGCTCAAGGACACTTCGACACCAACTCTAGGGGAGCCCAGGATCGAACAGGGAACCTCCCGGTTGCCAATCGGCCGCTCTACCTCCTGAGCCACCGCATCCCCTCCCCTGTCTAACCCTCCCTAACCCCCAACCACCATCTTTACATCATTGGAAAAGTCTCTAAAAATATATATTTTGACAATAAAACAGCCAGTGGTGGAAAAAGTACTCACATATTTTACTAAGTAACTGTATCAATATACTGCAATATAGAAATGCTTTGTTAAGTAAAAGTCTGGAAAAAGTATGAAAAGTGTTGGCATCAAAATGTACTTGGAAGTACCAAAAGTAAAAGTACTAAATGTTTGAAAATGGCAGATCGGCAAAACATCTGAAAATAGCAGTTCGGCTAGTTTCAAATTTACAAATACCTAAAAAGTTTACATTAAAGTACTTGAGTAAACATACTTAGTTACTTTACACCACTGGCCTTACAAGTATAGTAATACAAGTACACACGCACACGCGCACACACACACACACACACACACACACACACACACACACACACACACACACACACACACACACACACACACACACACAGAGGGTTAACAAACGTTGCACAATCACCTCGAAACACATGCACACGAGCGTCAGCTAATTAAGACCACGCTGCCTTTTAATGCGTGTTTATATCAGCCTTAAATGAATGCTGCCCCTGCAGCTGCTTCCAACAACACAGAGCCGTGTGGAAGCAGCGCCGCGTCGCACAGGAGAGCTGAGAGAGAGAGAGAGAGAGAGAGAGAGAGAGAGAGAGAGAGAGAGAGAGAGAGAGGAAAAGCAGATGCGTCAATTGGGTATGGCAAGGTATGGCAGCTGCTACAGTGGAAAACAATAACATGTACTTCTTAAATTAAATTCATCGTGCCTCTTGCTAAGGTATGGCAACATGAGTGGTGTCTTGCGCGTGCGCGAAGGCGCGCTTTTGCTGAACTGACGCCACTGGGGGAAAAGAGAGAACAAATGGTGACGGGGCCGGGCCGGGAGGAACCGGTTCGTCACCTCACTTTATCCCCGACTAAATCAATGAATCCAACGAGAGGTTATGGGCTTGTATCAACAGTCTCTCTGGTGCGGAACACACACACACACGCACACGCACACGCACACGCACACGCGCGCGCACACACACACACACACACACACACACACACACACACACACACACACACACACACACACACACACACACACACACACACACACACACACACACACACACACACACACACACACACACACACACACACACACACACACACGGAGAAAAGGGGGGAAAAAAACCCTATAGCCTTAGGGACGGGTTTTATTTCTTCAACAACAGGCTTTTAAACAAAATTCGGAGACAAGAAATTGGCTCTGGACTACTTCATATATATGATTAAAGACATCTAGACCAAAGCGAACATGAGTAATCAAGGGATTTGGGCCCTTATACACTGTTAGCTTATCTACTGTATTTGTTTCGAGGGCCTCTCCCCAACTGCAGTCTCGACCCAAATTCTTCCTGACGATTCTCCAGATTCGGGAAGGGAAGGGAGGGGAAGCGAAGGAACGAAACGAACGAAGGAAGGAACGAGAGAAAAGGGTGGCGCTCTCTAATTCGTGGGACCTCTCAATCAGTACCATGTGGACTTTATTGGCGCGCCGCGGACGTCCTTGCTCCGCTGCCTTGGCGGCTGGGTGTGTGAGGACGCGGAGCGAGCCCACCCCCTCCCCCCCTCCCCCCTGGGGGGCGGAAGGACTGGCCATCGCTCCTCCACGTCGTTAAAGTCGATAAGCTGGCAGCTGGCAGCGGGGGGAAGCTGGCCATCGCTAATCACCGAGGTCCCTGACCGCTCCACTCACATTTTCCAGAAGCTCTCTCTCTCTCTGTGTGTGTGTACTGCTTGTGCTTCCTCCTCCGTTTACAACATCTCTCCTTTTGCTTTCCTAATGCCTGCTTTGTTTTTTTCTTTTTGTACTTGGTCTGCGTGGCGTGTGAAAATCTCACATCTACAAGCCCACAATGCGTCGCACCGTGACACATTGTGAGCTCATAGATGTGAGATTTTCGCTTGGCGAGACACCCACCACGCGCAACTAGGTACAAATGGAGCCTATAAGCGGGGCGGAACCCCGGACGGACCCGGCCGGCTGGCCCTCGACGGCGCTCCAGCTCTGACTGACCGCCAGTTGGTCCCGGGGTGTAAGTACGTACGGTGCGCGGTGTGGGCGCCAGAGTTTTTTTCCGGCGAGTGGCGGAAAAGTCTCACCTGAGTGACCCGTGACCCCTCCCACCCCCCACCTCCGGGGCTCCTCCTCCCTCAGTGACGGTAAACATGTGACACCGGCTAAGCCAATGCCCCCGACAGCATCCGCCAGCCACGGAGGCCAAAAACCTCCCTGCCTTTTAACGGGCCAAGCACGGCCCGTAAAGCACCAGCAATACACAGCACAACCTGCTTTTATGAAATGTCACCTTTTTCACTTTGTGTTTGCAAATGGATTAGGCCATTTTTTTCCCCCTTCTTTTTTTCTTTCGAATGCACACATTTTTCGAGCAGCTCGGATTTCAAGTTGCAGCACGTACGGACTTGGGAATCTGGCAGGAAGGTGGCGCATGTGCGTGTGTGTGTGTGTGTGTGTGTGTGTGTGCGCGTGCATGCGGTGGAGAGACAGATGTGAGTGAGACACTGGGTTGGCAGTGAGTTTACAGTGGAGGAGCGCAGGCTTTGTAAACGAACGGAGGAACACACACAAACACACGTACCCACCTCGCACCGACGCCGCAGTGAAACCCCAAACTTACAAGACCCACACGCTGCCACTAATGTTCTCCTCGTGTGCGTGCGTGTGTGTGTGTGTGTGTGTTTATGGGCCGGTGTTGTATGTGTGTATGCGTGAGCGTGACGTGTGTGCATTCGGGACCTGTGTGTGTGTGTGTGTGTGTGTGTGTGTGTGTGTGTGTGTGTGTTCCAAGCGAGCTGCCAGTTGAGCCAGGACTCCCTCACTCACACACAGCTGTCCTCACCCCGCCACACATGCACCTCATTTGGGGCTACTGACGATCGAAAAGGTGGGATACCAATTGGTGGTGGTGGGGGTCTGGGTGTCCCGTGTAAAGATCCCATGCCGGTTCCATTTTGACGCGCTCAGAGTGAAAGCGACACTCAGGGTTCTTACAGTGTACTGTGCTGGAGAGGAGAGGTGGGCTGTTCATTTTCACCATGCTAGCTAGGGTTTCCCTGGCTTTCTAACAGGGGTAAACAGGAGTGTTACCATTGCTGCTGTTGATGTTGAGGCCCAGAGATCTTTATGGAAGAGGCTGTCTGGTCCGTCTAGCAGAATTCAACTCTGAGGGGCTTTTTCCACCGGCAAAGAACGGGTTCCAGAAACAGTAGCGGTTCAACTTTCTTGGAACCTTGGTTCGTTTGTGCGAACCGGCTTGCCTTTCCACCAGATTGAACCGTGATTGAACCAAGGATTTTGTGGCTCCCGTTCGGAACCAACTTTTACGGTTCGGAACCAACTCCGGTTCTCGGTGGAAAAGCTCACCTCTGGTTCATCCCATAGGCGGGAGAAAGAACCGGAACCGGTTCTTTGCCCGGTGGAAAAGGCCACTGAGAGTGTAAAAAATGTAACCATTACATTTTGTACACTCTCAGAGTTTACATACCGTATACCTAAACCAGTGTTTCTCAAAGTGGATTCCAGGGACTCTGTGGGTTCCTTTAGTGGGGTCTAAATTGACCCATACAGGTCTGTAACTCTGACAGTGTACGAATGGAACCAAATGAACCCTAACGGGTCCATTTGGTTCCATTTGTACGCTGTCAGAGTTAAGGGGAGACCTTGACATTTCAAAGTTTGAGAGACACTAACCTAAACTAATACTTTTACTGTGCACGGCAGCAAGGGAGGGGCCACTGCTGCTAACCCAGTGACAGGGAGCAAAGCAACTTCCTTTTGTTTTTTTTTGTTTTTAGCACGCAGGTTACATTACATAGATGACGCGGGTGAGCTCATACCATTCGTCTCGTTCCAAGATCTCAAACGCCGAGTGCATAAATTAGCCATCATAAGACATTATGTAGGAATGTAAAAAAGAAGAAAAAGACGTTATCAGAAACGCGCCTTCTTTAGGCCTTTGCCTGTCCAGCCATGCAGAGGAGAGGAGGAAGGAAGGCGGTGAGGCTTTGGAGAGGGGTGAATGATTAACTTGTAACAGTAGACTGACTGAGGTCTAACCTGAGCTATCTAAGCAGACAGATATACACATACAGTACGGACTTCCCCCTCCGTATCTCTCTACCTGGCGCAGCTACGGGCCCCACCTTGACTGTCTTGCCCACGTTTTTTTTCACCATTGCCTCAACAACAGCGTCTTGCCAGAGTATAACCTATAAAACAAAGCCTTGTGCAGAAAGAAAAAACTAAGAAAAACAGATATCTCACCCAGGGACGTGCTGGCCATTGGGAAAAGCGGGACAACTTCCGAACGGCCGGTTCATTCCCGGCCGGTCCATTAGGAAAAAATGTCGGGCAGAAACCTTTTATCTCCAAGTTTCAAATTTGTACATTTTTTCGCAAAGCAGAGCCCTGCTTCATCATACAAGGCCCTCGCACAAAAGTAGTGAAAACAGGAGATCTACAAGCACACAACGCCTTGCGGTGCGAGGCGTTGTGTGCGTGTAGATCGGCTGTTTTCACTAGTTTAAATCATTTTTAAAATGATAAATACAAAACAAACGGTTTTGGACCCGACAAGGTTTCCACCCGACAACAACAAAATATTACTGTAATTGGCCCACTGGCTTGTCACTTGTCATGATCTGAAATGGCAAATCTTTGAGTAGCAGCAGCGCTATAGAGAGAGATCTCTCTCTCTATAGCGCGCAATGAGGGCCTGTCCAACTCTTTTTCCCGGGCTGAATCAGGGGCCCAGCACGTCCCTGATTCTCACCCCCGGCAAAGAAGTTAGCTCCTTCACAACAGCGCTGCTCGCCTCGCCTGCACTTTCTCGACACGTCTGGTCAGGTTCTGGAGGACGAGCCCCGCGGTAGCTGTTATCAAAAGCTGCTGAGGGATTTAGATGATCGATTGTTACGGGGAGATGAGTTATTCTCAAGAGCTTTAGAGTGGAGATGGCAGAGATAAGCAGCGTGGGTGGAATGCTGCAACCATTAAACACTTTTCAACCTTTACGTGCCTATTTCGGGCATGTCATTGTTAAGTGAAAAACGTCTGAGAGTTTTTTCCAAAATACCATCGCGATGCGCTGCAGTGCAGCTCTCAGATCCCACGACACCGTCGTACGATGGAAGCACAAGACAGCGCTTAAAAGTGGTTCACTTCTGTCGTGGCACGTTTGCGATTTGCCACTCAAATGAATGAGCTTTGACGCGCGTTTGCTAATGTCAACACGTTCCCTCTACAAGGACTTGAAAGTAAACCGTAGGCAGTCAGAGACGAGCGTTTGCTTTTGCTGATTGAGAAAATAAATAGAAACGTTAAGAAATGAAAGAGAACATGGGAGGCTAAAGCAAACAGCGTCCGGCAGGTCTGATAAGTCCACACGGTGTGGAATTAGATTCTGGGTTATGCTAAGAAAAGCTGAGAGTTGATAAGATGGATCCTGGAGAACTGCACAGAGTTCATCAGAAATATTGCAAAATGGTGTGTGTGTCTGTGTGTGTGTGTGTGCGTGCGTGCGTGCGTGCGTGAGTGCGTGCGTGCGTGCGTGCGTGCGTGCGTGCGTGCGTGCCATGGCATACATGCAGGTGTGCAGCATCTAAACGCTCTAAGCATGTGGCTAAAGTCCTTTGTGTGACAAACCCAATCTGATTGGCTTCAGATAGCGTCCAACCTGACACACTCCTGGTACCACTGGTCGCAGGAAGGCGTGGCCAACCCACTGTGGACCGTGGTCAAATATGTATGTATGCAAGTAAATGAATGCATGAATGCACAAACCCGCATGATTACAGTAGGCCTAGATGTGTCCATTAGAGGCCGACCTATATACAGTATATCGGCCGCTTTGTTTAACTTTTGTTTATCGTTATCGGCAATTATGCCGCCGATAACAGCCCGATTTCACCAAAGATCTGGCATGGGTCGAGCTCTAACAGTGTGCCTGATGCAGTAGTGATATAAAGCAAACGTACAGTATTACACTCCCAATCTCATGCAAGCATATTAGCCTATATATATACAATAATACGGAGCAGTGGCTCGACTCATGATCCATGCTTTCATCAACAACCCTCTCTCTCTCTCTCTCTCTCTCTCTCTCTCTCTCTCTCTCTCTAGGTCCGCAATAAAAAAAAACAGAAACACCAGGAACCTGTATAATTGCCGGCGGCTCTCGTTCTCACCAAAAATCTGATCTGCTGAAAGCAAATTTGGTCAACGTTCAAGCTGAGCGTTCCGCGTTCGCCAGGGAGGAAGTCGGAGTGTTTACACTGACAGGACCGCGGCCTTTTCCAAGATGAACAATGCAACCCGTCCAAGACACAGCGAACGACATTCAATCTGCCGAGGGAAATTCGCTGCAGAGCAAGCAGATGAAAGCAAGCTGTCATGATCCCACAGTGTCACTCACGGGAGGACGTGCCGTAACGCTAGTCGCTACAGGTTTTTTCGTCGGTGGGGCGGATGTCATTTCAGACTCGTAGCGTTGTTCGGGTGTAACCCCATATGTACCGCGGTCTGCCTGCCGGACGCTTGCTCGGAAACAACATGGATGAACACAAGCAAAATATTAATCATTTGAAAAAGAAAGACAGAAAACCAGGGCCATTTTTTTAAGTGCAGTTTTGAGGCATCTGTACTTTACTTGAGCATTTCCAATTTCCAATAATTTTACTTCTACTCCACTTCATCTCAGATCCAAATATCACACTTTTAACTCACAACATTTATTTGAAAACTTTAGTTACTAGTTACTTTGCAGATATATATTGTAATATTATAAAACATACATGAACCACTTTACCTAACTATTTTACTTATTTTATACCTTGGCTATTTGTAGATCTACAAGCTCACAACGCGTCGCGATGCAACACATTGTGGGCTTGTAGATATGCCATTTTCAAACATTTGGTACTTTAAATACAGATGCCAACACTTTCATACTTTTACTCAAGTATATTTTGAATTCCGGACTTTTACAGAGTAATAGAGTATTTCTGTATAATTGCAGTGTTGATACTTTTACTTTTTAAGTAAAATATGAGTACTTTTTCCACCTCTGCAGAAAACCGTGCAGAGTTTTTAAAGTGCCGCTTTGGCCTTGGTACACAGTCTACAGACTAGAGCACATTCCTATGGAAGCTGAGAAACACCGTAGACATGCACATACTTTGCAGCGCTGTTTCCCAAACAGTGAGTCGGGACCCATGTCTGGTTTGCGGACCAATTTTGGGGGGTCGCGAGTAAATATATTGTTATCTTCTGTTTCCTATTGTTATTGATCATTATTCATGGGTTCCATTTGCAGTCCATGTTGAGGACCAACACAGGTGTTCTGATTGGCGTAGAACATTTAGTTCTATGCCAATCAGACAAATTGAAACACCTGTGTTGGTCCTCAACAGGACTACAAATGAAACCCATCAGTTATTCTAAAAGGATTTTCAAAAAAGTGTCAACGAAAACTCACACATTTTCCAAGTCCAAAAGAATGTCACGAATAAAATACAAAATAATCAAAGAAAGAAATGTTTAAGAAGTAAAGAAAATGGCGGATCTGCCCACTCGTTTGGGCAAACATCCTCATTTAAGTCTTGAGTTACAAAGTTTGGG
>NC_137813.1:51294955-51346788 GCF_963921795.1 Nannobrachium achirus
GTCCGTAACATGAAAAAGTTTGAAAAGCACTGTCTTTTGAACAGTCAAGTGGAAGTACCGGTAGTAGTACATCACAACACTAAACAGACATAGGCTTTAGGATCAACAGATGTACAAGGTGAACAGTTGGGTTTATTGTTAAGTTCACCCTGGCTTTATCAGTGGCGGCAACACACAGAGGCACATAGGACACTTTGATCTTCAAAGAGAGATGAGTATGAATGAGGGGCAATAACGCCATGATAATGCTGCCAATCTACACCCATTACTCCATAGATCACAGAGTTATACTGCAGCTGGAGAGAGAGAGAGTGGCTTTTACTTTCTGACTGACTGGCTGACTGAGGAGGCCGTTTTCCATGGCACCACATTGCCATCTAGTGGTCAAAGTTGAGATAAGTTTACCTACTTAGTATAAGTTTAGGCTACTTAGTACAGTGGTTTTCAAACTTTAAAATCTCAAGCGATAAGAATACTCAATAACGTAGGGCAGTGGCTCTCAAACTTTTTCATGTCAAGTTTACACTTATTAGTCCACGGACCCCCATTATATGCCCGGCAGGGACCCCCATAAAAGAAGATTTTTACAGCTCTAGCAATGATTCTCAACCATTTTAATTTCAAGGACCCCCAGTGTGACATGCTTTAGGCTACGGAAACCCCCTTTTAATGTCATTTCTATCTCTGAGACCCTAATTTATAATGTGAAATCAAAGTTAATTTAACTTGGAGAGTGTACAAATGGAACCAAATGGACCCTTTACTCTCTGAGTAATTTGGTTCATAACTCATAATCATTTAGCCGGGCCCCCCTGGAACTCCCCCAAGACACTTTGACAATCAATGACGTAGGATATCATGATCACACGAATGCTCTACACATAGGCCTACATTAAGGTTTTTGGATTTTGCTGATTTTAAAACTGCACTAATAATCTATAAGGCAAGACATAATCTGCATCATGGCAACATACAAAAAACATTTACGGATAGGGATGGATCATATAGGTATGAGTTGAAAGGGAAACTCAATTTAAAACAAAAGTACTAATTTGTTAAAAGATCTTGTTATCAAAATGTAAAAAGGATAGGCACTAATAAGCTACAAGCTTCCACCTTTACCTTTTCAAATGTTTTAATTTGAAGAACACCCACAAGTCTGACAGTGTACAAATGGAACCAAAAAGACCCGAACCGTGTACACCACTGGTTCCCAAACACTGGGTCGGGACCCATTTGTGGGTCGCAGAAACATTTTTATGGGTCCCTTAATTATTTGTTCTTAATTATTATCATTTCAATTCATTTTCAAAATACATTCTCCAAAAAAGCAAAGATTTTCATGAATTTGCAATTTTCAAGAAATTCCATACATTAGAAAACAAATGTTTAAGAAGTAGTGAAAATAACCAGCTCACAATGCAGTGCGAAGTGACACGTTGTGAGCTTGTAGATCTGCTGTTTTCACCAGTTTGGGTACCGGGCAAACATCTAATTTCCCTTTTGGGTCACCAGCTGAAAGATTGGGAACCACTGGTGTACACTACACTCACTCTCAGAGTTATAGACCTGTAAAAGGTACAATTTGGAACCCCCCCCCTCAGAGTAGATGACAGAGTAC
Organism: Nannobrachium achirus; assembly: GCF_963921795.1. Lineage (NCBI taxonomy): Eukaryota > Metazoa > Chordata > Actinopteri > Myctophiformes > Myctophidae > Nannobrachium > Nannobrachium achirus. The sequence continues at coordinate 51,296,577 of NC_137813.1, forward strand.
AGCATCTTGCAATGGGCCTGGTGTACAAGATACACTACACCACTAAGATACCCATGTACCTGGCAAAATACTTTATTAAGGATGTCCATAATTACAACTCCCCTGACCCCTCTTTGTATTTACCTACTGTATGATGTTTTTATTTTTATATTTTTTAATTGTTTCCCCCTTTTTTCCTGACTATATCTACTGCATAGTACTGTGTTCTATCCGTCTGTCATTCAATGTTATATGAGATACTTAAATGGTTTCCTATGGAAATAAGCTTAGTCTTTTCTAGGATCTCCTTTTAGTAGACCTTGTACCAGTGAACTGTACCGTCATTCCTATGCAAACCTCTTCTAATAAAGTCTTCAATCAGTCAAAAGAGGATCTGAGCCATTCGTTCAAATCCAGTTATTGAGGTATGTACAAGGGAGACACCTTGTGGGCATTGTGACCAACTACAAGGCTGTGGTACAATGACTATGTTTTCATTATGACAACTAAGCATGAATCACGTTACAGGTGGGCTGTGTCTAATGCTGTGGAGACAAAAATCTGGGAATCTATCAGTGAGAAGAAAAAGTGTGTATACTGTAAATAGAGTACTTTTTCATACAAATACAATAACTGTCTTGACAAGATTAGGTGGAGACAAAATCAGCTCCATCCACCAAAACAAACTGTTGCAAGTTTATGGGCACAAGGATACATGTGTATGAGTTGTATTAAAATCAATTTCACCACACTGGAAAACAGAGCCCTGGCCAAGTTGCCATATCTGAATATCTCCCCTTTGTGTGGGCCAGTATAGGCTAGTTCACTCACTGTGGACTTTCAATAAGTCTCAGGGAAAAAGTAAAACTCTGACCTCTAGTGGTGAAATAGAGAACATGCTTTTGGTTTTGTTCCCCCTCTATCCAATCTGCTCTGATGATGACCCCAGGCCAGGGGCAGTGTTGCATTTGGGGGGGGGAGACTATTTTAATGGACTATTGATATGCATACAGTCTCGTTCCTATATTAATTTACCCAGGTGTGACACTACAGCTTTTGTAAATGTTGTTGAGGTCTGAACTTGTTTTTAACAATGCAGTGTTGCAGCTCCATCCACAATGCATTAACAATGCAGTGTTTACTAAGTATTGAGAGAAGTGGTTAAATGTCTGAAAATATTAACGCTGTGCTGTCAAACACGTCTATGAAGCCGTCTATGATATCTATGTATACAACATGTAGTGGGGGGTCCCTGCTTCATCTCTCTCTCAGCTAAGGAGGCCCTTGGCCTGGAAAACCTTGTAAGACCCATGCTCTATAACAATGGTTCTCAACTTGTGGGCCCGGGACCCACAGAGGGGTCCCCGAATTATGTTGGGGGGGTCCCCAGATGTTTAGCTAATGTTAACATTGTTTTCTCACTCAACAGTAAACAGACCAACATACTGTATACGTGTATACAGGCTATCTGAACATTTATAAAGAGACAATTTAAATAAAATACAATTAAACAATGGCCATGTTGTCAAATATTAAAGGCAAAAATTGTGAAAATTGTGAGCATATAGAATAGATCTGCTATTTTCACAATAGAACAGTGTTATACAAAATGTAATGCTTCAACTCTTAGTGCTCGCCAGGGTGGGGTGGGGGGGTCCCCAGTTAAAATGTGATTATTTGGGGGGTGGCGGCCTGAAAAGGATGAGAACCACTGCTCTATTACCCTGATGATGTGCACACCCTGTTCAGTGGAGCTTCTTCAGGAACCCTGACTCCTCTATACATGCATACAAACACTTTGAGACCATATCTTCAATGTATACTGGAGCAATAAAGAGTAAAGGCACAATGACATAGTCCTCCTTTATTTAAAGGTGTTATGTCACGCCCCAAAATATTACATTATGCTACAGTAGGTCACGTGGTCTTTCTCCAAACAGTCTGAAAAGGGGGCGGGACCGTATCAGCCTCAGAGTGACTGACTGCATAGTTAGTAGAGCATGTATACTTTGTCCGTCGTCTACGGTGCCGCGCACAGAAAATAGATGATTTACAAGCTCACAACGCATCACGGACGCGTTGTGAGCTTGTAAATCACAAACACACACACACACACACACACACACACACACACACACACACACACACGTTAGAGTTGGGGGGGGGGGGGGGGGGGGGGGGAGGAGAAGTGCTCACTGCTGAACAGCTATGTGGTCGCTCCGGTTGCTTAGACATGGGGTTTTCAAAGTGGGTGACGGGGCACCCTGGGGTGCCGTGACGGCAGTCCAGGGGTGCCGCGACATAATTTGATAATATTTGGAATTTATTTGGACACATTTATTTGGTATCATTTTAAACTTGAAGTACAAAGTTATTTTCAGTTAGTTCTAACCTAATGGCTATTATCTCAACGTTTTCCTCACAAAATAATCACTAAAATATCGTCACTGTCGTATCTCCAAGTTTCAAGTGTGTACGTCTTTTGGTAAAGCAAAGCCCTGCTTCATCATACAAGACTGTCGCACAAAACTAGTGAAAACAGCCGATCTACAAGCACACAACGCCTCGCGATGTGAGGCGTTGTGTGCTTGTAGATCTGCTGTTTTCACTAGTTTAGTGCATTTTATAGATGATAAATACAAAACGAACGGTTTTGGACATACAAGGTTTCCACCCGACAACGACGATATGCTATAAATATAAGGTGCTGGGAGTGAAAATTATAATGTAGGGGTGCCTCGGATTAAAAAAAAAATATTTATGGGGTGCCCTGAGACAAAAAGGTTTGGGAACCCCTGGCTTAGACCAATTAGACAGAAGGACACAGCAGCAAAAAAGTCCACAACATGGGTGGAGAAAGCGAGACCCTGGATACTCATCTTCAACGGCTTGTTTGTTGAAAACTTGTACATTTTTTGCGATAAATATGCCCTGAAGTTGCAGAATCTTTATAATTTTTTTACAGTCACCACTGCTAGTTTAAAACTTTGCAATAACAATTTGCATTCTCACTGCAGTCAGCTCTCCCTCCGGGTGACAGACAGTAGGTACAGTAGAAGCGCGGCGCGACATCATCAACAATATTAGCCAAACAAATAGCCTGATTTACATTGTTTTTTGCGTGACATTCCAACTTTAAAGGCTGAGACGGGGAGCCGATGGCCAGTGGTTAAGTCGCATACCACATATAGGCTCTAATGCAGCATGACAGCAAACCATGGATTCGATGCCCGACGACCTTTGCTACGTGTCACTCTCTGTCGCTCTCCCCGTTTCCTGTCACCGTACATCAGTGGTTCCCAAACACACACACACACACACAAACACACACACACACACACACACACACACACACACACACACACACACACACACACACACACACACACACACACACACACACACACACACACACACACACACACACACACACACACACACACACACACACACACACACACACACACACTGTATATATATGTATATAGTATATATCAATGTATGGGTCCTTGACATGAAAAAGTTTGAGAATTGCTGCCATAAATGAAGCTGTGTTGACATGAGTGCAGTTAATAAACTCTCTATACTTAGTAGAGGGTCACGTTGTGGCACATTGTGAACTTGTAGTAAGGGGATATCTTCAGAAATCCTGGAATAAATTCCTTACCAAAAAATGTCTTCACCAATGTGTTTGTAAGGGTCTCTAGTAACACATCTCACAAAGACTGAAATTCAGTTTCCCTAGGAGAATCCTTGACAGCTGCTGAAAGTTGGGTTCCCATTTAAATTAACTATACAGGATAAAACACACCAAAATAAATATGCTTTAAGTAGCATGCGAGGGGTCAAACTAGGGGTTTTTCATGATTCGCACGAAAAACATTCCTTGGCCAAAAAACAGACCGACAAAACTATGGTTTAGTGATGAGTCATCACTTTTCACGGGAGCCGCCTTTACCCAGAGGAATGTTTTTTGTGCAAAACAAATGCTTGCAATGGATTCAGAATCATGAAAGACCCCTAGTTTGACCCCTCACATGCTACTTAAAGCATATTTATTTTTGGTGTGTTTTTTCCTGTAGAGGTAAGTTAATGGGACCCTGACTTTCAACAGCTGTAACGGATTCTCCTGGGGAAACTGAATTTCAGTCTTTGAGATTTGTTATTAGAGACCTTTACAAATACATTGGTGAAGAACATTTTTGGTAAGGAAATTATTCCAGGACTTTTTAAGATATCCCCTTACTATTGTAGATCTCCTATTTTCGTTGAATGCCAGGGTTGAATAAGATAATGGTTAAGAAGATAATTGATAGTCACCGCCATAATCGTGGATTTCCTCATGAAAAACATGATCACTAAAAACAAACCACCAAACCTATGCACTGTCACACTGACAACTAATTATTCAACACAAATTCATCCACTGGTTCAGTGGTTCTCAACCTTTTCAGGCCGTGAAATCCCCAAATAATCATATTTGAACTAAGGACCCCCCCTTGGCCCCCACCCTCCCTAGACATGTTATATAGCTGGCTTCATGCGAGCTGCTTCTTTTATGCCTGATGAAGGTCTGAAGAGACCGAAACGTTGCTGAATAAAGTTATAAGTGAAGACAGTGTGCGGGACTCCTTCTCTCCTCTCAGTAACTAGGGACCCCCCAAAATGCAATAATCATATTTGAACTGGGGACCCCCCCAAAATAAAATAATCATATTTGAGCTGGTGACCCCCCACCCTTACTTTGATTGATTGATTGAAGACTTTATTAGAAGTTTGCATAGGAAAAGGTACAGTTTCATGACGGTTTCATGACAAACACTTGGAATGTATAAATACGACTTGCGTTGTGAGCTCAACTATTTCGCATTGCAATAAAGTACCCTGCTTTTACGCCGTCCTCCTCTTTTAACTTGTTTGACTGCTCGGATCTCTCCTGTTCTTTTGACTGCTCGGATCTCTCCTGTTCTTTTGACTGCTCGGATCTCTCCTGTTCTTTTGACTGCTCGGATCTCTCCTGTTCTTTTGACTGCTCGGATCTCTCCTGTTCTTTTGCGTTGTGAGCTTGTTGTGGTCTTGCGTTGTGGTCTCATTGCTTTTCTTTCTTTCTTTCGAGGTATTAAAAAGATCTTCAAAGTCCAAACTTTCAAGATAAAAAAAAATAAAGAAATGCAGATCTACAAGCTCATAGTACGAGCAGATGTGCTATGAGCTTGTAAATCTGCTATTTTTTAATAGCCAAAGTATAAAATATGGTTGAAGTGGTTCAGTGTGATGCCATATTAACTCATTTAGCTGGGGACCCCACTTTGAGGACCACTGGTTTATGTACATTGAAAATCAGAATCCATTTTTGTTGTTCAAGGATTGTTCTTCTTTGCAATTGGTGCTGTAGGCCCTATGTGTAGTTATTATGAATAAACTTCATTAGCTGACCTATTAAAAGCGAGTCAAAATATTTAGTGTAATTATTTCAAACTATTGCAATCAAATCTAGACTTGCTGTTGCAAACCGTGAAGTTTCAGTGGTCAAGAAAGCAAGTACAGCTCAAGGCAAAAAAATATTCAGGTGCTTTTGCAAAGTACGTCCACAAGGTGGCAGCAGTGACTAACAATTACAGAAAGTTACAGTTGACAGCAGTCAGAATGAACCTGACAGCCTACACAACTTGGAAGCACAAAATCAGTTCTGAAACCTTTTTCATGCCAAGGACCTCTCAGTCTTATGTACAGCATGTGTATTTGGCCGCGGACCCTCATTTGTGAATGTTTTGTGCCAGGGACCCCCCAGAAGAGAACAATTAGATTCATTACATTACTACATTACCACATTAACTAATTTTGCTGGGGACCCCCTCAAGGACCCCTTGAGAACCAATGCACTAATTCAATGATTCACACAGGGGGGCTCGGGGACCCCCAGGGGTTCTTGAGGGGGTTCCGAGGGGGTATTCCAGCTAAATGATTGAATGATTGAGTTTTGGAACCAAACGGACCCCTCACGGGTCTGCAACTGGGTTTGCAATCATGTTTTATAGTGCATGTAACATTAGCACATGATGTCTGTTCACCCAAATGCCAATGCTTGTCCAAGGGGACTGAGGGTCCATTTCTTCAAGGACTTTTGTACTGCGATGCGTTCAGTGCTAAGGGAACGTATCGCGATGTCAAGGGCAGGGGCGTCACAAGGGGTAGGAAAGTGGGACTGAGTTACCAGGGCCCAAGGTGAAGGGGCCCTAGTAACTTTAGCTATTGAAAAATAGCAGATATACAAGCTCACAGCGCGGCACCGAGTGCCGCGCTGCGAGCTTGTAGATCTGCTATTTTTTTTAAAAGTCGTGAAAATGTGTGCAAATCTTTGAATATGTATTTTTTAAGCGAACATTTGTAACTCAAATTTTGCTTCCGGTGGGGTCCCTGGAACTAAATATTTTGAGATGGGGGTCCGTGGCCAAATTCATATCATTTTGGGAGTCCTTCACATGAAAAAGTTTGAGCATCACTGACATAGAAACATAGGTTTCTTGCACACATTTTCAAAATGTTTCAAAAATAGCAGATCTACAAGCTCGCAGCGCGGCACTCGGTGCCGCGCTGTGAGCTTGTATATCTGCTATTTTTCAATAGTTAACATTCATGGGGGGCCCGCAGTGAATCCTTGTACCCAGGGCCCAGAATTTGGTGTGACGCCCCTGGTCAAGGGCACCCAAATGTAAATGTATCAAAACATTTGCAGATCGGCCTTGTAGCAAGCTCTATAACACTTCACAATGTGACACATTGTGAGCTTGCAGATCAGCCTTTTCTTTTGAATGGTCGCGATATAAAAATAGAGTTAAAGTGGTTAAAGTGTGATGCTATTATAGGCCTATTAACAAGGCTGGGGGTCCCTGGACCACAACTTTGAGAACCACTGGGCTAATTGTACAGATCTTTATCAGAAGAACATGTAGTCTAGGTGTCCATTGGTTCTCAAACTGCCCCCCAGAACAGTACATTGTGCCATTTCCAATTTCTTTTGAAAAACGTTTGAAAATATATTGAAATGTTTCAACATGGAAAGGATTATGACAATTACGACGATTCTGCAACAACAACAAAAAGCGATTAGGAGACTATGGAATAATTGTGACAGGCCTGACTGTATGACGAGAAAGTGCGAAATGTGCTCTTTTATGTGCTGTCACCAATCAATCAATTAAGTTGATTAGTTTTTCCGATTAACCGTTTCACCCAATCACACACACACACACACACACAGAAAGTCTGCCGAGGACCCTGGTGGTCTGCCCATTGGTCCTGGGGAGGAAATGACACGCTCCTCTTCACACTGAAAATGTCTCCTTTATCCCCCCACCCACCCCCCAACCCGAAAGAGAGAAAAGGGGAAAGAGAGAGTGAAAGAGCAGAGGGTGCGAATGAGAAATACCCCCACCCCCCTCCCCCCAAACCGTTGATGGGTCTTTTTTACTTGGATAGGTAAGTGTATCAAACTGTTATTTAGAATTTCATCTCTCTCGGGTGGAGGAAGAAGAACTTGCTTTTCAGGATTCACATTTCGAAAGCATAAAAAGTAGCAGATCTACAAGCCCAAAACAAGTCCCTTCAAAATCTTTATCCAACGACAACAACATATTCTTTGATGAGATTCAGCTTGAGAGGCTAAATCTCATCAAATGGTGGTCCGTGGCTCAAATGCCAGATAAATAATGGACCTTGGTCCCTGATATGAAAAAGGTGAACATTTACAACAAAAAACACAAAAAGTCTAAATATGGAGATCAGAGGTTTCTTTCTGCCCGACAGCAACGAGTTGCAACTTTTACTTGAGTAAAGCAGTGTTGCTACGGCGACCCACGGCGAGGCTGTATAAGCGGAGCGGAGCATTGGTCACAGGTTGGGTGGAATGTGACATTTACCGCGACAAAAGGTTGGAATTTTTTCCCTCCAAAAAAGGGAGTGTGAAAAGGAGCAAGCGAGGTCAGCGGAAGAATGGCAGAGAGGAGAAATCTATGGAAGAAAGTGTCCAGTACTAAAGACGTGAGTTCGGAACGGCGCAGTGGTAAAGTTCCTGCCCGCCACACCGCTGAGGTTGTGTGTTCGAATCCACTGTTGGTGCATCCTGCTTTGTCGAGTGTCTAAACCAGCGTTTCTCAAACTTTTACATTTCAAGGTCTCCCCTTAACTCTGACAGTGTACAAATGGAACCAAATGAACCCGTTAGGGTTCATTTGGTTCCATTTGTACATTGTCAGAGTTAGGGATGTCCCGATACCACTTTTTTGCTGACCGAGTACAAGTACGAGTACTTCATTTTGAGTACTCGCCGATACCGAGTACCGATACGAGTACAATTAATAATACAAAATGTCTTTAAATTACGTTTTTTTTTTATCAGATGTTCCTCACTTTCTGGCTGTATATAACACATTAAATTGCATTGCTTTCCCAGAACATGGCACAACTGCCACAGATTTCACTTTTTTTTTTTCAGGTTTAGCCCATGGAAATTCCTATACTGTGCATGATCTTCTAGATCTGCTATGCTCAAACATTTTGTATTTTTACTTTTGATACTTTAAGAGAGAGAGAGAAAGGCGAAGTGACGGAACACACAGGGTACTCAGGCGCTTTGTGAGCAGTATCTGACGAGTACCGATACCGCAAAATAGGCCGGTATCGGGGCGAGTACCGATACCACGAGTACCGATACCGCATCCCTAGTCAGAGTTACAGACTTGCATGGGTCAATTTGGACCCCACTAAAGGAACCCACAGAGTCCCTGGAATCCACTTTGAGAAACACTGGTCTATACGAACACATTTTCGGCCTGTGTTTGAGGGAGGGAAGCCGGACAGGGAGGTTCATAACCTGCACCTGTCAGCAGGGAATGTTGTGAAGGAAGACCTCCCGGTGGGGGCTCCTCACTGGCAGGGGAGTCAGTAGGATACAACAGCAGTGACAACACAGACATAATGTGTGTGGGGAGGAATAAATTGACATTGAGGGGAAAAAAGCAAAAAAAAAAAAAAAACGTAAACATTGAGTTTGTCGCAAGGAGCTACAGTATAATGCACCCAGAAGTTGTTTGTTATCACCAACAGATCAATCAATTCCAAGAGTTATCACGTGGTTCCCAACCTGAGTGGGTGGTGGGCCGCGTTTTTTTTTTTTTTTTTTTTTTTTTTTTTTTTTCAGAGCATGTTTATTTTAACCCATTTAGGCTTAACCTATAGTTAGGCCCAGATCAGGAATTAGCCTACAAAAACAAATATGTTGATACATACTGTACATGTACTGTAAGCCCCTCCCATACACTAAAATGTGTACCCGGCCTGAATGGGTTAATGATCAATCAATCGATCAATGGATTGTTTTCACGGCCAACAACCAACAAAGCAGACCTTGTTATGGGCCTCGACCCACAGGTTGGGAACGGCTGATCTAGAGAGCTCTGGAAGCACCTGCAGGAACACCTGAAGACACCTGACTCCTCCAGACACACCTGGCCCATACTGTACGTACAGTACAGCACTGTATCCATCCTGCAATACCTCACATACTGTACATATACTGTAGTCAGTGGTGGAAAAAGTATCAATACTGCAATGTAGAAATACTCTGTTACAAGTGAAAGTTCGTGATTAAAAATGTACTTGAGTAAAACTAAAAGTACAAAAGTATTGGTAAAAAAAGTGTCCTGTTTCACAACATTTCAAATGTATAAAATTCATAAAATTCCTTTGAAAATAGCCGATCTACAAGATCGTCCATTTAAAACTTGCCGAAATGTATATAGGGTTGAAACGGTTAATGTATGTTTTGTAGTAATAATCAAAATCTACAGTTTTCAAATAATTGCGGTGGAGTAAAAGTACAATATCTGCCTCTGATATGTAGTGGAGTAGAAGTAAAAGTATTGAAAATTGGAAATACAAGTAAAGTAAAAAAAAAAAATCTACATTTTACTTATGTACGTACATTTACTTTACAGACCACTGCATATCATCTTTGTCAGGTGGTGGAAACCTCATAATTATGTCAAAAACGGTGACTTTCCAGGATATCAAAGAGCAAAAGTAACATATCTAAAAGCTACTACGTTTGATACTTTTGTGTGACGCCATAGTGTGGTCAAAGTAGGGTGTTGATTTACGAAAAAACACAAAAAAGTTCAAATATTGAGATACAAGGTTTCTGCCCGATAGCGACAATATGCATTTATCCATAACCACGTGGTGTCCCTAATTGCTGGCCATGGCATGATACTGTAGGTCAGTGTTTCTCAAAATGTGATATGTCAAGGTCTCCCCTTAACTTTGACCTGTGTATAAATGGAACCAAATGGACCCGTTATGGTTCATCTGGTTCCATGTGTACTGTACACTTGTACACTGTCAGAGTTACAGACTTGTACTGGTCAATGCAGACCCCCCCTAAAGGAACCCACAGAGTTTCTGGAATCCACTTTGAGAACCACTGCAGTGTAGGTGATCATTCTGCAAAAAAACAACCCATCTACCAGCTCACAACTCAACATTAAGTGTCGCTGCGACCAAGTATAGACCGCTGGGGGATCCCCCTGGTCTAAGAACTAAGAAGTATATCGTTGTTGTCAGGTGGAAACCTTGTAAGTCCAAAACCTTCCTTTTTTGTTATTATTTTAAAAACTATTTAAAATTGTGAAAATTGCCGATCTACAAGCACACAACACCAATACTATATAGTATCATGTAGGTGCAGCGCATAACTCTCAATTCTAGAGATCAATCTCTCTCTCATATTTGCACCTATAGTGGAGACGGATTTGGTACGCTTGGTTCCAGCGTACGCTCTCAGAGCCAACAGTCATTTAGCTGATGACCCCCTGGAGGACCCCTTGGGGGTCCCCGGACGCCACTTTGAGAACCACTGCTGTAAATAACAAACTTAACAAACACCTCATAAAAGGTCCCCCTGTACTACTGCGAAGTTCAGTTTACCCCACACACACACACACACACACACACACACACACACACACACACACACACACACACACACACACACACACACACACACACACACACACACACACACACACACACACACACACACACACACACACACACACACACACACACACACACACACACACACACACACACACACACACACACACACACACACACACACACACACACCTGCAGCAGCGTCTTCCAGTGGGCCCTGACCAGACAGAGGTTTGGTCTGTTCATCTCTTCATTCACTACTGTTCTCCACATACATAGTGTATTTGTGGCGAGGTGGGAGGTGTGTGTGTGTGTGTGTGTGTGTGTGTGTGTGTGTGTGTGTGTGTGTGTGTGTGTGTGCTGTCTTCCTGTGGCGGGGGTGGGTGTCTCCAGCACCACCTGGCTGAATTGAGCGCTGTCTGTCTGCGTCCCACACTGACGCCCCTGTCCTCCGCTACACGCCAGTGGTTCTCAACGTGGGGTCCGGGGACCCCCATCGGTCACCACCCAGTGAAACATAAATATAGCGTAAGTCTGTCTGCTATGGAAACCACATTTGACACACATTTTATACTTTGGTTATTCAGAAATAGCTCACATCGTCACCGTATTTATATAACACCCTTCTTGATTATACTATAGCATCAAAAGTAGCAGGTCTACAAGCTCGAAAGCAGCACGGAGCAACGCGTTTTGAGCTTGTCGATCTGCTACTTTTGCCGGTTGGGGACCCCCGGAACCCTCTCAAGGACCCCCGGGGATCACCCGTCCCCGGGACCCACTTGGAGTCGGGCCCCCATGTGTTTGTATTCAGTTTCTGTACAGTATGACGTGACCTGCATCAACTTTGACCATGCTGTCACCAACAGGACATTATCATGAGTGAAAGGAGTCAGTTTATTGATTCATGAATAAGAAGTTAGAGCAGCACTAACAGGCCATTGGGCAATAAAGGATGTTCTGCGAGGTGGCTGTATTGCACCTGGTGGTGCACTGTCTGCTCACTCAGGGGAAAACCAAGTCAATTCAAGACTGGACTGGAATGCAGCTAAATACCTTTTTCAAGAGTGCTTCCGTGTACTGTAGCTGTGGGGTCGGCGTACAGCCTCACACACACATGCTGTAGGTGCCGCTTGACACCGCGGTTATGGTTGCCGCTCTTAGAAGGGCTGCGGCAATATGACTTGCTTCTCAAGTCAAGGATCCCCAAATTGATATGCATTTGGCCACGAACCCCCATCTGAAGATTTCTTGTGCCAGGGTCCCCCGGAAGAGAAGATTTATAATTGAAAAAAAAAAAAATATATATATGCTGTATATCAAAATTATTCAAGGGGACCTTGACATGAAAACGACCACTTGGGTTACAAGTTGTAAACGTTGCAGCGGTGCAGCAGCTTCGGTGCATCCATTCCACGCGGACGGCTTTTTTCAGCATGCAACCTGGTGTAAAATCAGGCGTTAGGACGCTATCAATGCCCGCCAACATACATTTTAGCCGACAGAATCAACTGCAGATTTCAACACTGCTCTCCCATGGAGCACTTCCACTCCGCTCCACAACCTCTACTCCAAGGGTTCCCGAACTTTTTTGTCTCAGGGCACCCCATAAATATTTTTTTCATTCTGAGGCACCCCTACATTATAATTTTCACTCCCAGCACCTTATATTTATAGCAGATCATCGTTGTCGGGTGGAAACCTTGTATGTCCAAAACCGTTCGTTTTGTATTTATCATCTATAAAATGTACTAAACTAGTGAAAACAGCAGATCTACAAGCACACAGTGCTTGTAGATCGGCTGTTTTCACTAGTTTTGTGCGACAGATGTTTCTGCCTGACAGTAATGATATTTTAGTGATTATGTTGCGAGGAAAACGTTGAGATAATAGCCATTTTGGTTAGAACTGACTGTGTACTTCAAGTTTAAAATTATACTAAATATTTTTTCAAGTGTCCAAATAAATTCCAAATATTATCAAATGATCTCGCGGCACCCCAGGGTGCCCCGTCACCCACTTTGAAAACCCCTGCTCTACTCTACTCTCCCCTCGGCTCTTCTTGAGGCAGGTTGCTGCACCACCTGCCCCCCCCCCCCCCCCCTCCTCCTCCTCTAAGCTGTGGTTTCTATGGAGGAAATCACCAATCTGCTGCCGTCTCCTTCACCTCCCTCTCTCTTCCCTCTTCCCTTCTCTTTCTCACACCGGCTGTTCAAACAAAATATCCCTCCCTCATGAGCAATATCACAGAGAGAGGACAATTGTTTGGTGGGCCCAGGGCAGCAGGGGTTCAGACTCTGGCCAGCAGCCAGGGTTAACACAAAGTAGCTAGTTATTGTGGAGTGGTCTGGGCTGGCCAAATAGTACATCGTCACTGTCGGGCAGAAACCTCATATCTCCCAAGTTTCATATGTGTACGTTTTTTTTTTCGCAATGTAAAGCCCTGCTTCAGCATACAAGGCCGTTGGACAAAAGTAGTGAAAACAGACGATCTACAAGCACATAACACCTCGCACAAACGATAAATTCAAAACGAACGGTTTTGGACATACAAGGTTTCGACCCGACAGCAACAATATATTATATTGATATTATATTGATATCATGATGAGACAGACAGCGCTCAATGTAGGCGTTGTCTGGGATTTCTTCTGCATAATATCGTTAATATCGGGATATGGCAAACAATTGCTAATCATCAAAAGTGGTCAATTGTCACAATGCAGCCGGGCTTGTAGATCAGCAATTTTATGACATTTTTTCGTTAACTTTCTTTCGAAAAATGTTAAAGAAAATGTATATTATCGTCACAACATCAAAAAAGGAGGTACAGTATATTTACCATGATCACGACCAGCCATAGTCATAATGGTGTGCTACAGCCCTGGGGTATATAGCACTACAGCAGTGGTTCTCAAACTGACATTTCAAAGGACCACTGAGTGGACTCTAAACGGGTCTTTGGGAGTTTGGTTCCGTTTGTATACTGTCAAGAGTTACAGAGATCCACCGCACTGCAGGATGAAACGTTATGGGCTCCTCAACTGCCTTTTGCCAAACGGTCAATGGTGGTGTGACCAGATAGCTGGTGGGTGAGTATGTCATGACTCAGCCTCGCTGGCCTCCCAACACCGGTCTGCCAGGGGTCCTGGTGAATGGTCACACACCGGGCAGGGCAGTTAACTCACTGTGAGATGCTGATGCATTTCATCTGTTTTCTGAGTTCAGGGAAGCATACGGTATACTGTGAGACCCTATAGTGCCAACACACACAGACGCACACCCACGCAAGCACGCACAGACACACAGACAGAGATGCACACACACACACACACACACACACACACACACACACACACACTGAACGGTCAAGCCACAGAAAATCGCAAGTGGAGGGAAAATCACCAAAGCATTGATATTATATATATATATATATATATATATATATATATATATAAAACACTTTACACAACTTTCCCAGCTTTTCAAAACCCCTCTCTCTCTCTCACACTAACACACAGACTTCTCACACACACACACACACACACACACACACACACACACACACACACACACCTCGGAACAAAGGTGCCATTTTGCTCAGGAAGGGTCAGCCGTTCCCTCCATCAGACAGGGGCTTGTTCTTGGTCTGAAGGCTGCTGCCCAATCTCAGGCCACCCTCCCCCCGCCCCCCCCACCCGCCCACCCCCGGAGACAAGCTCTCCATTGTTCTTGCACCGCTAATAAATGACAGTTCTCCTGTTCAGACAAACTTTCGAGCCCATTCTAAACGCGCACCCCCCCCCCCCCCCAAACACACACACACACACACACACACACACACACACACACACACACACACACACACACACACACACACACACACACACACACACACACGCACGCACGCACGCACGCACGCACGCACGCACGCACGCACGCACGCACGCACGCACGCACGCACGCACGCACGCACGCACGCACGCACACACACACACACAGAGGAGTATAACTCCTGATACACTATAAGCTAGATGTCATGAATTTATTTTTGAAATGTAACTCCTGAAAGACCTGTGGCCAATATTCTAAAGATGCCTACTAAAGCAGAAGTTCTCAAACCTTTTTGTGCCAAGGAGGACCCCCAAAATGATATTTATATTTATATTTGGCCATCCACCTGAAAATGTATTGTTCAGGGACCCCCCTCCCCCCCCCCCCCCCCAAAAAAAAAAGAATATATATTTCAAACACTTTCAACATTTTTCCAAAAATGTTCAAAAACGGCGGATATACAAGCTTGTATATCTGCTGTTTTTGAATGGCCAACGCTAAACTCTAAAATGACACTGATGTTTTTAATAGGTTAATGAACGGCAAAAGCATGATACTTAGTTGCGCGCCGGACCGGTGTCATTGCGCTCCGTAAAAAAGAAAAAACAGCAGATCTACAAGTTCACCGCGCGTCACATCCATAACGCATTGCAGAGCTTGTAGATCTGATATGTATGGCCGTGCAACAACCAGCACGCAACCAAAGCATAAATCAGACCTTAAAAAG
The DNA here is from genome assembly GCF_963921795.1 of Nannobrachium achirus. Lineage (NCBI taxonomy): Eukaryota > Metazoa > Chordata > Actinopteri > Myctophiformes > Myctophidae > Nannobrachium > Nannobrachium achirus. Next base: position 51,312,109 of record NC_137813.1, read on the forward strand.
TCAAACGGACACTAATGATGGAAAGATATGCTCCCCTCCTGCGTTTTCTTTTTTAAATCGGGGGAAATTTCCCATATTCCATGGGAAGCATCGTGTCATGGAGACTGTGAGTGAGATCATTACAGACCCCGTTTTTACTGTGAAAGCTGCAATGTCATTAACGTAGTATAACTTCCCCTTCAACCATCTATATACGCAAGTTCACCGAGAGGTCAAGTTATTCAGTCAGTGTTATCATCTGTCTGCATTGTGTCATAGACGCACGCACGCACACACGCACACTCCAAGCCAGGGGCGTCACACCAAATTCTGGGCCCTGGGTACAAGGATTCATTGCGGGCCCCCCATGAATGTTAACTATTGAAAAATAGCAGATATACAAGCTCACAGCGCGGCACCGAGTGCCGCGCTGCGAGCTTGTAGATCTGCTATTTTTTTTAAATCGTGAAAATGTGTGCCAAGAAAACCTATGTTTCCATGTCAGTGATGGTCAAACTTTTTCATGTGAAGGACCCCCCCAACTCAAAATATTTAGTTCCAGGGACCCCCCCAGAAGCAAAATTTGAGTTACAAATGTTCACTTAAAAAATACATATATTCAAAGATTTGCGCACATTTTCACGACTTTTCAAAAATAGCAGATCTACAAGCTGGCAGCGCGGCACTCGGTGCCGCGCTGTGAGCTTGTATATCTGCTATTTTTCAATAGCTAAAGTTACTAGGGCCCCTCCACCTTGGGCCCTGGTAACTCAGTCCCACTTTCCTACCCCTTGTGACGCCCCTGCTCCAAGCACCCGAACACGGTTGAGCATAGGCCAGGAGGACCGAGGAAGGTGAGCCTGCCGTTGGTGGGGTTGGACATGATAAATCACCACTCAGCTTAAGCTCATAAACACACCATTAACACACTCGACCACAGCAACTCAATCTGTTTACCTTAACCACTGTGTGTGTGTGTGTGTGTGTGTGTGTGTGTGTGTGTGTGTGTGTGTGTGTGTGTGTGTGTGTGTGTGTGTGTGTGTGTGTGTGTGTGTGTGTGTGTGTGTGCAGGGGTGTCACACCAAATTCTGGGCCCTGGGTAGGATTCACCCACATTTTGTGCTTTTAACTATTGAAAAATAGCAGATATACAAGCTCGCAGCGCTGCACCGAGTGCCGCGCTGCAAGCTTGTAGACCTATTTTTTAAAAATCGTGAAATATTTAAAATCCTTCTAAGGTTTTTTCGAAAAACCTATGTTTCTATGTCAGTGTTGCTCAAATATTTTCACGTGAAGGACCCCCAAAGTTATATGTATTTGGCCACGGACCCCCATCTCAAAATATTTAGTTCCAGGGACACCCCAGAAGCAAAATTTGAGTTACTAATGTTCGCTTAAAAAGTACATATATTCAAAGATTTGCACGCATTCTCACGGCTTTTCAAAAATAGCAGATCTACAAGCTCGCAGCGCGGCACTCGGTGCCGCGCTGTGAGCTTGTATATCTGCTATTTTCCAATAGCTAAAGTATAAAATAATTAAGGGCCCCTCCACCTTGGGCCCTAGTAACTCAGTCCCACTTCCCTGCCCCTTGTGACACCCCTGTGTGTGTGTGTGTGTGTGTGTGTGTGTGTGTGTGTGTGTGTGTGTGTGTGTGTGTGTGTGTGTGTGCAGGGACTACCTATCGCTCTACTCCTGGCAGTGGCAGTAAGGCCTGTGTTTAGGAGCACGCGGCGCCTCGGGGCCCGACGCAAACGTCTGTCACTGGGTGCACGGCTCCGGTAGACAGAGAGGCTGCATCGTTGTCTCTCAAAGACACTTTGAGGAGACCTAACTAAACACACAGTGTTCTGTCTCTCAGTGCTGTTGCATCATGGGGGTCGCTGAGGTTCACTTCCCGGGACTGAGTGGAAGCGTTGTGCTTCTTTTTGACACAGCTTAATTCTCCTACCCTCCTGAAAGAAGACGTTATACTGTTTGGAGATCCATATAGAATCACAACAGCAGTGCTTCTCAAACATTACCCTGTCAAGGACCCCTAAATTTGTATCTAATTTGGCTGTGGACCAACCGTCTGAGAAGGCTGCCAGGTATCCATCCCCAGAAGAGAAAATTCGAAATTATTCGACAATTCCAGAACATCACAAAAGCTTGCAGAACGGCACGAAGTGACACGCTGTGAGCTTGTAGATCTGCTATTTTTTTGTGGTAAATGATGCTATGTTAACAACTCTTGCTGGGGACCCCCTGGACCCCCCCCCCCCCCCCCTTCCTCCCCCCAAGGACTCCTGGGGGAACAGAGTCTGTGCAAAAATAATATTGGCCTTTTGCCCCCGAGAATTTATGCGCTCCTGTCATACAACGGTGCCTTGTGCTGAAAGTAAAATAGCAGATCTACAAGCTCACAATGTGTTGCGGATTGATGGGACGCGCATTGTGAGCTTCTAGATATGCCGTGTTTGGCACTTAACACAGACACTGTCGTACATCACGAGCCAGCCTGGATGCTGTTGCCTTTCGCTCATCGATTCTCTAGGTTCTCAACATAGAGGAAAGCCGGTGCTCAGGTGGTTATGTATGCAAGGCTCCGGAATACTTTCTGCACAGAGAGTGTAAATACGCTCTCTCTAAGTGAGTCTGACCCCAGTGTGCATGGCTCTCTGCTGCGGTTTCACCACAAGCGTATCGTATGACAGCCAGCTTCTCTCTCCATCCTGTGAGAAAACTGCTCTTCTCGGCTTCGTCCCGGGCTGGCTGCGGGGGCCTGGCTGACGATTCAACGCAATCCGCCCCCCCAAATAACACCATGTCCCACCGACAAGTTCTGCTTCTCGCTGCGAGAGGTGTGACAGACAGCCAGACAGCCAGCCAGCCTGGGCTAGACTCTAGACTGGACTGAGTTGTGCATGCACAGGACAAGTGGGCGAGGCAATGTCAGTGTGTGCGTGACTGCGTGTGCGTTGTGTGCGTGCCGTGCCGTGCAGGGCCCTCACGCTCGCAGCCAAAAGGGCGAGGCTCGGCCGTGTGCAGGACAGATGCCGGGGCGAGCCCCGGGTCACGTCAACAACAAACACGTCTCCCCCGCTCCGCTCGTTCAAACGACAAAAGGGAGGAAAGGAGGAAGTTATATAGAAGAAGAAGAAGAAGAAGAGACAGAAGTAGGGAAGAAGAAGAAGAAAAAAACATCCCCTCACTGTTTGGCCAAGGCTTTGCTCACTGACACAAAGTATGTCTTTGTCTCCCTCCCGGGGTGGGAGATAAAGGAATTCTTGTGTGTCGGGGGGCTCTGACCGAGTTTACTTGACACTTCAGCTCCCTTTGTGCGGGCGAGTGTCCCACCGTCAATGCTGGCCATGAGAGTCACTTGGCATTAGACAGAGGGTCCCTCTTCAGCGGAGAAAGGGGGTCTTGTTTGGAGAAGATTTTTAATGGGGGGGGTGTGGGGCAGAGCAGGGGGGGGGGGCTCGACTCTCTGTGCTGTGTGTGTGTGTGTGTGTGTGTGTGTGTGTGTGTGTGTGTGTGTGTGTGTGTGTGTGTGTGTGTGTGTGTGTGTGTGTGTGTGTGTGTGTGTGCTGCTGTATACAGACATATAGTGGGGCTCTGTCCACCCAACCCGACAATAGATGGAATTCTTTACTCCGAGGGAGAAGGAAGGAACCGGAGGCTGGACTTTGGGAGGGCAGAGGGGAGATGTTCTGGGTCTCTGAGATAAATGTAGACCGTTGTTGTACCGGGCAGAGAGAGACCTCCTATATCTCCGTATTCTAACTGGTTGTGTTGTTTAAGTAAATCGACACCATGCTTGATCACACAGCAGCGTCGCACAAGAGTAGATGATCCAGTAGCTGCTACTTTAGCTATTTTTGAATCCGGAAAATAAACCGTTTTGGACATAATGAGGTTTACACCCGACAGAGACGATATCACTCTCTCACACACACACACACACACACACACACACACACACACACACACACACACACACACACACACACACACACACACACACACACACACACACACACACACACACACACACACACACACACACACACACACACACACAGTGGTGTTACGGTACATGATCAATGAAAAGATAAAGAGCAGGTACAATAAAAGCTTGTGCCACATTGTTCAGCCTTTGAGACCTGTCAGAATGTTCCCCCATATAGCCTAGATAGCAGTGGTTCTCAAAGTGGATGTCAGGGACTCTCTAGGGTTCCTTTATGGGGGTCTAAATTGACCCTTACAAATCTGTAACTCTGACAGTGTACAAATGGATGACGGGTTCATTTGGTTCCATTTGTATGCTGTCAGAGTTAAGGGGAGACCTTCAAATTTCAAAGTTTGAGAACCACTGACTGGCCTATAGTTACTGACAAAAAGCACAATTCAGAGGAAGTCCCATCTATATAGCTGCTCATACCTCATTATGTCACACATGTAAACTCGCCACAGACAGCGGATTATAACCATTACAGCGTGTCACCTGTCAGCTAGCATTAGCCACGCTAATGACAGGTGTAATGCAGAGTCATGGAAACCCCATGCCATGGAATTAGTCACACCTGACTGAAGTCACCGAGGGACAAGAAGTAGAGTGCTTCTCACAAATCACAAGTCGACATTCTTTTGAACCCCCCCAGCATGCACACTCTGGGGGGGAATTATAGACACACACACACACACACACACACACACACACACACACACACACACACACACACACACACACACACACACACACACACACACACACACACACACACACACACACACACACACACAAATAGAAATAGCAGCTCTACAAGCTCACAAGTCATTGCAATGTGATCTTCATATCTACAGTACCTTGTAGAGCTACTTTTTTTGGCCGGAGATTTGGCTGTAGAGGGGGGAAACAAAGTATGAGCCACAACTGAACTCAGGTCCAGTTTACCAAGTCTATTAGAGAGGGTCCAAGTGGTCAATAAAATGGCATTCATTGCCATTACTCATCATGGACAGAATTTACTGTATATATGCAGCCTCGCATCGTTTTAACTGTCTATGACAGGCTGCGTTCAGTGTTCAAATGAGTGCTGCGTGCGCACACCTGACGCGCTGCAGGTGTAGCGTGCCCATGGCTGTTACGCGCAAAGTTTATCGTTTTATTTGAATATTTAATGGTTTTCCTCTCAGTCAACAATATAGGCCATGATATTCTGTCCATAGCCTATGTATGTATTTGCTAAGTGTCGGTTTAATGATGTAGCACACAGACCAACAACAGACATGAGAATAACGGAACCAGAGCTTTCCCACATCAGCGAACGCTGGAACAGGTGAACCTGACCCGACTGAGACTGTGTTGAAAACACACCGTGCCTGTATCTACAGCTTTGGGAAAACAAACAGGCGATTAACAGGCATTTACGTTCTGACAGAGAGGACTGTTAATATTAGCTGATGATTACACTTTCATTAATCCCATAATTACACCCAACAAGAGCGGATTGTGAGCGTATTGTATTACAACGTGTGGTGATGGTGAGGGCTGTCTCTGGTGGATCTGGAATTTACCTGTTGTAGACAGAGGATGATGATAGTGATAATGATGATGATGATGGTGATGATGGTCATCACTTGATGATCAGGAGATAATCCGAAACGTTGGCCATGGTTACCTATAGATTCTATATAGGCTACCACAACCTCCATGAAAACAGCTCTTGAACGGTATTCCAACATGCACTGGACGGCAAATTCCCACAGAACCGAGATAGAGGTAGTATGGTATCCCATATCGCGCCGATGACCATTCCAAAATTGGCCCGTGGATCGTGTCAGAGACCCCTTGAGCCCGCGACAAGTATCCCTAAGAGACCCCTCTGTCTGACCAGAGAGTGAGATCCCTCTCTGATGTGTGACCAGCGAAATGCTCCATAATAGAGACCCTGTAGAGTGCAGACCCCTCTCCATGTCTGACCAGTGGACATGAGAGATGATCCAGGGGGTCTCGCGCTCTCTCGTCCTCCATCTCCACACAGAAGACCCCGACCGAGGGACCGCCGCGCATCCGACGCAAGTTGCGCACGAGAAAGCCGTGGTAAATCCAAAGAAAGTTATTCCCAGAACTTGTAGTAGTGTGTTGAAAACGCCAGCTGTACTCGTCAGCGGTACCACCTATGGTTGTTGTCGTTTTTTTGTTTTAGTTTTTACCACTAATAACACACTCCCCACGTGTGTGTTATTGTATCCTGTATGTATCCCGTTCCCACGTCCAACTGGAGCGTTAAAAAAAATCCATGCGTAAAAAAAAATGAATAAACTCCAGGAAGGTAAATTAGTCCATTCGATTTGACTGAGAGATCAATTCCATTCACAAGCACTAGAATCCCAAGGTGTCCAGCTGCTGTGCAGAGAGCCCAGCGCGCAGTGAGAGAGAGACTGAGAGACACAGAGCAACACGATGTGAACCCGAGGAGAGTCAAGTCTGCACTGAGCCATTATTTGAAGCACAGCAGAGTAGCAGCACATGCGGAGCCTAGAGAACCAAGGCACCATGGGATATGTAGTTCATCGCAGTAGTTGTTTTGTTTTTGTTGCTGTTGTCTGCGAATACCAGTGGTTCTCAAACTTTTTTTTTTTTTTTTTTTTTTAATTTAGGATTTATTTCAAGGACTGGTGAAACTAAGACTCCATTTGAAAGTCAGAGAGTATTCAAATGGAACCAAATGGACCCTATTCGACTTAATCGACTATGGGTCTACTGTATGAGAAAATTACAGACCCCCCCCCCCCCCCCCCCCAAAATACCCCACTTTGAGAACCACTAGACTAGCTAAGCTAATACAATAATGACCACAATGTCATATTTCCATAACACCATACGAAACATGGAAATGATCAAACATTATTATTCATGTCTATAATCTCTAGACCAGGGGTCTTCAACAGGGGGTCCTCAGAGTTACTACAGGGGGTCCTCCAAATCTTTGTGTGATATAAACTTGTTTTTTCCCACCTTTTTTATATTAACCACTTGAACCCTAGCATCCATATTCGGAGAACTTTAGCCAAAAATAGCAGATCTACAAGCTTGTAGATCGGCTATTTTTGGCAAAGAGCTTTGGAGGGGGAAAAGAGCAGACCAAGGTACAGTGAAAAGTCAAGTTTGTTAAGTATTGACGGTTAAAGTGGTTAAATATCTGAAAACCCACATTAACATGAATCCAAAATACACTGATGATTGTGCTGTCAAACAATGAAACTATATGGAATCTACGATAAGGTTGTGGGGGTCCCTGCTTCATCTCTCCCTCAACTAAGGGGTCCTTGGCCTGAAAACGTTGAAGACCCCTGCTCTAGACCTATACAGTAAACAGTTTCTGACATTATAGACCAAAATCTATTTTTTGTATTTACTTGTTTCAATAACATTTTGTCAACCTTGCTATTCTATGCATGAACGTTTAAACCAAACATAATGTATTTTTTTTGTTGTTGTATAAACCACATTATTAAATCTAACGTTCATAACAATCCATTGCAGGTCGATACCAATATTGCGTGTGAGCAGGGAGAGGTGCGTGTGTGAGTAATAATGATCATCTGTCTGCAGAGATAGAGAATGTCGGTGCCTTGAATCACCTTCCCATGAATGAATCTCTTGTCTTCCTTACCTCACCTCTTTCAAGTCCTAACCACCTCCAGGCTTGCTTTTATTTTTCTGGGATCATAAGTTCCAAAGCGCGCTCTCTCTCTCTCTCTCTCTCTCTCTCTCTCTCTCTCTCTCTCTCTCTCTCTCTCTCTCTCTCTCTCTCTCTCTCTCTCTCTCTCTCTCTCTCTCTCTCTCTCTCTCTCTCTCTCTCTCTCTCTCATCTCTCTCTCCCCCCCCCCCCCATTTAAAAACTCCTAAAACCAGGACTGGATTCATTTATTCCTGGAATGGAGCAGAGCTCTTCTTGCTTCATCATCCTGGTTATATTAGGGGCTGCAAGAATGGACCTCTTCCCATATTTGAGTGTGTGTGTGTGTGTGTGTGTGTGTGTGTGTGTGTGTGTGTGTGTGTGTGTGTGTGTGTGTGTGTGTGTGTGTGTGTGTGTGTGTGTGTGTGTGTGTGTGTGTTCTTTTCTTCATAAATGAAGGCCCTACTTGATCATCAAGCAGCACAGCAGTATAAGGTTATTTACAAAGTTACAGAAAGTATGGAAAAGGTTATTGTTGTTGTTGTTTTAACCTTTTGCCTATAATGACAGGCCCAAAATAGGGATTGATTACTAATTGATTATTCTGGTAATTATCTGAGACAGACGATCGATTAGTTTACTAATCCTTGTCCATGGAATTACAGCTATAGCATTGTAGTAGGCAGTGTCATTTTCTTGATAATGTATATAAGCCTACTAAATATGTTCAACAGCTGGAGGTTATAAGAAGCATATATGTTTCATTAATGAATCTGCTAGTATGTTTACATGTTGCAAATGTTATTTAGATGGACATCTTGGTGTCTGCCTGTCCACAAATGCCAAGAATGTTACTTAGATAGCAATGCTATTTAGATTAGTTTGTTTGATGTTTATCTTAGTGTCCTTAGTTACGTCGCCACGCTAAATTGTTTTCCTTGCACTCCACGCACTCATGCACTCAACAATGTCATACATTTCAAAAACCACTAAAGTGGATCAAAGGCAACTCCACTCCAGTTCTTCGGTCGCTCCCCATTTGGCCCTCGTCCAGTGCAATCCTGGAGTACCTGAATTGCACGCGATTCTGTCAATTGCAGGTACTTGATCGCTTTCTTGTGTGCAGGGTTGAAAAGTTGCTGGAGGTTTGCACACACAGCATTGCGTGACTAGAGCTCTGGGATGAAAACACAAAGACATTGTTTTCAGTGATCAAACCCCTTTATAGTAACTCAACAGCATTCCTGTCTCGCATTCCTAAGCCACCGCTGCTGTGTGTGTGAAGGCTGTTTTTTTTCCTTTGAGAAAAAAGAGAGAGAGAGAGAGTGAGAGAAGAAGGAAGGTTGCAATTTTTTTTATCTTGTTCAGTCAGCGTGCGGGTTAAAGCCAAATGACTCCTGCATCATTAGTCTAATGATCGCTGAAGATTAGAATATAGTCTACTAGATCTACTTTGTTTATTTGTGTGTCTTTATCAATAGATAAAAGTGATTGTATTTCATTTATAATAATGCCATAACCGGAATTCCAAAACTAGTCTAACTGTCATTAGGCAAGTAATGACATAGAATATCTATAGTGAATGTAAACACTAGACTAGAGCAGGGCCCAAACTTCTTTGTCTCAGGGCACCCATAAATATTTTTTTTTAATCCGAGGCACCCCTACATTATAATTTTCACTCCCAGCACCTTATATTTATAGTACCTGTATATCATCGTTGTCGGGTGGAAACCTTGTATGTCCGAAACCGTTCGTTTTGTATTTATCATCTATAAAATGTACTAAACTAGTGAAAACAGCAGATCTACAAGCACACAACGCCTCGCGATGCGAGGCGTTGTGTGCTTGTAGATCGGCTGTTTTCACTAGTTTTGTGCGACGGTCTTGTATGATGAAGCAGGGCTTTGCTTTACCAAAAAACGTACACATTTGAAACTTGGAGATATGAGGTTTCTCGCGGCACCCCTGGACTGCCGTCGCGGCACCCCAGGGTGCCCCGTCACCCACTTTGAAAACCCCTGGACTAGAGGACTAGAGAGAGAGAGCTGTCAGCTGCTGCCAGGCCTGCACCATAGAACCTACACTGTTTAATGCAGTGGCTCTCAACCCCCCCCCCCCCAAATAATCACATTGTCATTATAGGAGACGAGGCATTAACATTGTGAAAATAGCAGATCTACAAGCTCACAACGCCTCTCTTCTACCCCTGGTTTTGAATAGGGTTTCCTGAGTAAGTGCTGAAACTTTTACCACTGAGCTTATAGAGCCAGCCTGCTTGCTCAGGGGATGAATTGAATCTTGACCATCAGGTCAAAATGTGTGTCAGATCCTCCTGTGTCTATAGGTGAGACATCGCTAGCAATCGCTAGAGCGTGCACGCAAGTGTCTTCTAGATCGCAGCGACAAGAGGCACAGTAATCACATCCAGGCATCACACTGGGTTTTCTGAACGCTTCTCACTCAGATCACGGGTACAAAAAGTCAAAGGAATGCATCCAGAAATCAGCGTAAATCGGAAGAAGAAGAAGAAGCCGTATCGGACGTGCGAACAAATGTCAAATCCAAAATGGACGACCGGCCGCGGAGGGAGCAGTACTTTCTACTCTGTGTAGAAATGGAAGAAAATAAGCGTTGGGAAGAGACCGTCCGGCGTTGGTGGTGGCGGAAACTAATATTTATTGGGTACGATGACCCCCCTGACCCCCCCACCCCTCCGCCCTTCTCTCCCCCCCGCCTCAATGTACAAAAACCTAAAACAGAGGACAATGGAGACAGTCATATATCCAGTGCTGTGTGCTCTGTGAGTGATTAAGACTAGAGGGACATTCATTACTGGGCCCGGGCTCGGAGCGGGAGCGCAGCTAGACAGAGAGGGGCTTCAGAGTGGAGCTCTTGTTTTTGGACTGTTTGGATGTCCTAGCCCTTCTATCTCTTTGGCTCTAACTGCAACACAAGGCCCCATTCAACCAGAGTGGGAACAAATGTTTCCTTATGTGGCTCTGAGTGCCCGGGCCCTAGCGACAGGAGAGAGGGAGAGAGAGGGAGGGAGAGATCGTGAGACTGAGAAAAGAGCTGAGAGAGGGAGATGTTACGATACTGTATGAGCACACCACAGTTATTAAATGTAGGCCCTATTTCAGTGATTCTCAAGCTCTTTAATCTCAAGTAAAAGGGTTAGTCTTGAGTGTACAAACGGAACCAAATGTACTCATAAAGGATCCATTTGTACTGTCTCAGGCCCCTTTCCCACCAGGGTTGAACCGGTTCAGTTCTAATATTGAACCAGTTCAGAGTGTTTCCACTGGAAATGAACTGGTTCAGAACCCTAAAAGTTGGTTTTGAACTGGAACAAAAGAAAATGGTCACCGGTTCTGTGAAAGCACTATAAGGTTGAAAGAATCTAGAAGGGAACCAGTTCTAGAACCAATGTTCTTTTGGTGGTAGAGGGGCCACAGTGTTACAGTCTTGTAAGGGTCCATTTAGAACCCTCTCGAAGGAGCCCTGACTGAGAGTCCCTTTAGTACCCTGCTTTGAGAACCATTGTCCTATTCTTTATTACAGTGGTTTTCAAAGTGGATTTCAGGGACTCTCTAGGTTCCTTTATTGGGGTCTAAATTGACCCTTACAAGCCTGTAACAGTACAAATGGAACCGGTTCATTTGGTTCCATTTGTACACTGTAAGCCATGGAGTTAAGGGGAGACCTTGAAATGTGAACGTTTGAGAAACACTGCTTTATTATATACTTTGTTGTATCACAGTGAGGTGACACGCTTGTATATCTGCAATCTTTGGGGGGCTAAAATGACATGCCTCACGGACAGTATAGGGAGGGACAGCAGCCAGCTTGAAAGTGGTTTGACCAAACGGTGCCTATTTAATGTCACTCTGATGTGAGGGGCTGAGAGAGGGGACACAGTGATGACATGGAAACCAGGAGAGGGTACATGAGAAGATGACAAGTGTTTCCCCAACAACAACCGGCCCATTGATTTAGCCTTGCGCTGCACGCTGCGCTGCTAGCCTAGCCCGCCACACTCGGTTTCCCCTCTGTGTTTTCCCACTTTTTTCCCCCCCCTCCAACTCCTCGCAGGTGTTATTCCTGCATCCGTCTGGGAATTAATTCTGTAAATATCAGCCAGGAAACCTGAGGTTGGATTCCATGTTGGCAGCTCGCGTAAATCCAACGTTTCGGCCCGGGCCAAATACGCGCCGACTTCCTTCACGTCGCCCTTTTCCGCCTTTTTTTTTTTCTTTCTCCGTGGGAACCGAGAAAGTCTTAGCGCTTGGAATGGAGGTCACGCCGGGGTTTTGGAGAGCGACGTTTGAACACAAGTTTACTCAGGTGAGGGAGTCTGGAGAGGAGAGGGAAAAAGAAATAGATGGTGCGTGTGTGCGTGTGCGTGTGCGTGTGCGTGTGTGCGTGTGCGTGTGTGTGTGTGTGTGTGTGTGTGTGTGCGTGTGTGTGTGTGTGCGCACACGTCTGGTCTGTATCATGGCACATATTGCAGCTGGTCCCATTTCTCTCATGAATCATCCTGAATAAGAGAACAAATCCTTTATTTTTTGGGGGCCTGGGTGGGTGGGTGGGTGGGGGTCTCTGAGATGGAGACTGATGGGGTTAGGACCGTCTCCAGGGCCTCAGGGCCTGCAGCCGTCCAGAGGCGAACCCCTTTGAGAGGGAGGGAACGGCCCTGATCAATGACCAAAACCCCCCCCCGATGCCGCCATCATTTTTCTTTTCCCCTTCTTTTTCGTCACATTCGATCAGCGTTAACCGCGAGGTTTTCAGTGAAATCACTTCCTCCCGCTGCAGCGCCTGGCACCTCTCCCTCACCCGCCCCCCCCCCCCCCCCCCCCCCCCTGCATTAAGGGGTCAAGCTCGACGGCAACAGAGGTTCTAATGTTTACTCAAACATGTTTTCCCACTTAGCAGAAAATTAAATGAACTTTTGGCCTCGGCTACAGCGAGGCTGCTGACATTGGCTGCGCTCGCACACACCCAGCGCTCCGCTCTCCTCCTCCTCCTCCTCGTTAACACAAGCTATTGCCGAATGTTACGCCCTTGGAATTAACAAAAAAACATCACACTTTTTTTTAGGCAAACACACCGCCACAACGCTCGGGATCTTTGACATAAAATGGGCATCATGCACATAATTACTGTATGACTTTTCCATGGTTGTGAATCTTTGCCTTGGTTTAATGTGTTTCTGGTGTCAGAGGGTGAGAGTAGCCGTAGACGTCACGCTCTTAAAAGAAGAAACATCAACAGGATGCTCTCTGTGCAAACAGTATAGAGCCGTTCACCACCTGCGGGCCGGCTCCACTGGTGGGCCCTGAGGATACTGGAAGTGGACCCCCAAAAGAATTGGCAAAACACTGAGATTTTACTGATAACATAAAAAGTAAAAACAAAAACACGATATTGTGATTTTAACTCTTTTGCAATGCAATAAAGTACCTTGTTTTTATGCCCGTCCTCTCCTCTTTTAACTTTTTTGAGTGCTCGGATCTCTCCTCTTTTTTCAAGCTTTATCCCACTGATCCCAGAAGCACCTACCATATGTTTTTAGCTTTGCTGGTACCTCCTTTGAGCACCTAGTTTGCCGTTGTTTTCGCTTATGATATTGTGATTGTGATACCGATAGGAACATTGATCCAAGCCAGCCAACACGATCATGAATTGATCAATTGTTAAATTACACATGCTCTGAAAATGCACGTGGCCCACCCATCTGAGCACTTCACACAAGTGGTCAGATGAGTAGGCTGCAAGAGCTGATCCAGAAAGGTTTGGGAACCACTGCCAAAGAGGGCGCTTTTCAACCGGCAAAGAACCGGTTCAGGTTCTTTCTCCCGCCTATGGGATGAACCAGAGGTGAGCTTTTCCACCGAGAACCGTGTTGGTTCCGAACCGTAAAAGTTGGTTCGGAACGGGAACCACAGAATCCTTGGTTCCTCTGGTTCAATCTGGTTCAGTCTGATGGAAACGCAAGCCGGTTCACGGCTGGTTCGCAATAACGAAGCAAGGTTCCAAGAAAGTTGAACGGCACTGGTTCTTGAATTCTTGAATACGCTCTGTTATGTGAGCCCTTTTTTATTTATGATACTCAGGAGAACTGGGGTATGTTTTGATGCTTTAAGTTCTTTAACCACTTCATTTACTGGGGTCCAGCCAGGGCTCTGTACTTGGTCATCCTTTTCCCCCCTCTACACCAAAGTTTATTCACCCAAAATAGCCAACGCACAATCACACATGTTCGCCTACTAGGGACGCTATATAGGGTTCATGTGGTTAAAGTGGGCTGTGAAAGACAGTTCTACAAAACACTATCCATACCAAGGTCCATGGTTGTTTTTTGAGCGGTGAAAACCGCTCCTATAAGTGGCTGTGCATGTGTCTGTAGCCTTTTTCCTCAGCATTTTGCCATAGTAAAATGTGTTTGCGTAGCATCGTGTTTGTCTAGTGATTTCATATGTCGTATGTCTGTAGCCTTTTTCCTCAGCGTTTTGCCATAGCAAAACGTGTGTGTGTAGCATAGCCTGTACATCCTAGACATAAATCCTAGACTGAAGATGTTATGCAAGCACGACCACCGCTCATTTCACATTGGGTGTGATTTTTAAGGGATTGCGCCAAAAGTAGCAGATGGCTTGTAGAGATTGTAGATCTGCTATAATTTTGATGATTTTGTGTATGATCAAGTATGGGCGTAAACTTATGAAAAAAATACAAAAAGTTAGAATAACTGATCAACAATATTGAAGGGGCTCCTGCTGGCCTACCGGTCCAGGCGCACCCCACATAGGCTCGGTGTGACTGTCGCCTGACAGCGTGTCGCTGGTTCAATTCCCGGTCCCGACCAGATTTGCTGCGTGTCAGTCCCTGTTTCCTGTCAGTCTACTGTCCTATCAATAAAGACATAAAAATATAAAAAACTACTGGTATATTGATTGTCTTCAGTTTGTTTTGCACTACAATAACACTTTGCCTACGTGTGTGTGTGTGTGTGTGTGTGTGTGTGTGTGTGTGTGTGTGTGTGTGTGTGCGTGCAAGCAGCTGGGAGTGTGGCAGCCAGGGCTTTGCGTGACTAGAAGAAATACACCTGTCTCTGTGCTCAGGTACGGAGGGGGAGTCGGCAGGCAGGGGCCTGCCGCTGGAACAATGCTCCCTATTGTACCTGCACTCTGACTGCAGCGCCGTGTGTGTGTGTGTGTGTGTGTGTGTGTGTGTGTGTGTGTGTGTGTGTGTGTGTGTGTGTGTGTGTGTGTGTGTGTGCTCTCTGACTGCAGCAGACACTCACTGTAGAGAGAGAGAGAGAGAGAGAGAGAGAGAGAGAGAGAGAGAGAGAGAGAGAGAGGAGGAAACCCTGAGCCCAGCGCGGCGGCGCTGGCGGCGCGGAAAAACCTCTTATCTTCAAGTTCTAACCTTTCGTATTTTTTTTCCTCGTAAATTAACGCCCTATTTGATCAGCACAACAGCGTCACACAAAAGTAGCAGATCCACAAGTTCGAAACGCGACGCGTTTCGAACTTGTAGATCTGCTGCTTTTGCTAATTTTTGAATTTGAATCCCGAAAGGTATAACAGTTTTGGACATATGAGGTTTCCACCCGAAAGAGACGATATGTAACTGCACCTCTCTCTCTCCCTCCCTCTCTCTCTCTCTCTCTCTCTCTCACACGCTCTCACACACACGCAACCTCAAATTATTTATAGTACACATATTGCGCTGACCGCAGGCGCCCTGGGCTAAATCCCAATAACTCTGCCTTTTACACGCAAGCTGCCAATCAGCGCGCCGTGTGATTGACAGCTTCTAGCAGCCAATGAGCGAACGGGCAAAAAAAAAAACTGCAGAGCTGCCGGTGTGGGAAAAAAAAGAAAGAAAAAAAGCGGGCGCAGGTTCATGTTTGGCTGCGTTTAGTTTAAACTGTGAGGTGAAAATGTGACACGCGTGTCATTATTAGGTAACAACCAGGCGTCAAGTCCTTTGTGTGAAAATAAATTGTGCCGTTGTGTGTTTGTTACGCCACTGGCACTCACTCACACACCACTGGGAGGGTAGACATATAATAAAGTGTCATTCCCACCGGGGCACGATAAATATAAAGATACATTGTTTTAAAAATCGTTCCAAACGGTAAAATCTCGATATTTCTACGTGTCATTGGTTCGACTAAGGGTTAGGGTTAGGTTTTAGGGTTAGGTTTAGGCATAGTTTTACTGAGGTTAGGTTAGGGTTTGGGTTAGGTTAAGGCATAGTAGCATTCACCGGGTTAACATTCACCAGGTTAGCATTCACCAGTGTCGGCAGGTTAGCATTCACCAGCGTCAAACTAGCGGGACGTTGAACAAAATGTTATGTCGCAATATCGACACGCTCCCGTTCTAAACTAAAGTGGATGGCAGCGATCACACTGACTATAAAGAAATTATGATACAATGTGAAAGATATATTTTATCATGCCCAGTGGGAAAGGCACTTAAGAGAACTATAAGCCACTGTTTCCCAAACATTTGCATGGCTCGCAAGTAACTATCACCTTAATTCCGTTTCCTCCATCTAAAATATTATTTCCAAAGATGTTTTTGGAAATAATATTTGTGATTTTTCCACAACTTTTCATCAATTAAAAACAATTCCAACATGTGTCTAAGACCATTTCATATATCAAATCTAAGAATAAAATCAAAAAGAGTTTATGAAGTACTAGTGAAAATAGCAGATCTACAAGCTGTCGGCATAGTACTGTCTGTGTTCTATTTGATAGTTTACCTTGTATCAGTGAACTGTACTGCCCTGTACCTTGTCTTATGCAAACCTCTAATAAAATCTTCAATCAATCAATCAATCAATGTCTTGTATAGATCTGCTATTTTCCATGGGTCCAGGGCAAATGTCTGATTTCTCTTTTGGGTCTCAAGCTAAAAGGAGAGGGAACACCAGCTCTCTATATATAGAACAGCACCATGCGTGCAGCAGTATCTCTTCTGGAAATGGTTCTCATTGTTGAGACGTTGTTGTTATTGTTGTTGAACGGCCCGTTCAACAACAACCTCGGAAAAGATAACCCACTGGGCCTTCAATTGCTGTAAAAAGGGCTCTCAACAATAGACGACCCCGAGACTCTCAGCGTACTGTAAAAGCCATAACGTGACTATTGTTTGGCAATCTATAATCAGCCCCACACACACCAGCCGAGGCTTTTTGCAAACTGTCTTTTGTTCTCGGGGCAGATAAGGCAGCGCCGGAGATGAAGGGCCCAGATAGACAGAGAGAGACACAGAGCGGGAGACAGACAGAGACAGAGAGAGAGCGAGGGAGAGCGAGGGAGGGGGGAAGAGTGGAGTGGCTTCCTTTCACTAAATCACAGGGTCTCTATGTGGTCTAATCCACTACAAAGACTCACTCTCATTTTGTCTTGATTTGTCGGCCCCATTATGATGAAGAATGAAGCGGGCAGCTACAGAGGGGGAACGGGGCTCCACATCTGCCTCTCCCAGTCTCCCCTCGGTCTCCCCCTCGCACACACAGAACATCCAGCTGCTCCGCAGATGGGACTGCTTATCGGGGCCCATTTGATGTCAAACGCGGTGCCGTGATCATATCAAAGTCTCTTTGATTTGTGATTTTCTTTCCCCCCGCCGCCGCCCTCTCTCTCCCCCATTAACTGGAAACTTGTTTTATTTTTTGACATTTTTTTGCTAGTTCATTTTACCTGGATAGGTGTCAACTCGGTCCTATCATTCACTGATCCATTCCTGTGAAATTCCTCCTTTGTAACCGTGCGCCTGTGTGTGTGTGTATGTGTGCGTGCCTAGGTGTGAGACTATCAGTATCTGAGCGTGTGTGCGCGTGTGCGTGTGTGTGTGTGTGTGTGTGCTCAGCGGCTAACGCAATACAGTCTTCATAAAGGGTAGTATTGTTAAGTTGCGTGCGAAGCTCATGCTTCTGGTCCTGGGTCCCCGCCCACCCCTGTAAACCACAGCCGTTTTTTTTCCTCTTCTTTTTTCTCCTCTCCACCTTCCCCTTTCTTTTTGTTACAGGTAAACATTTGATGTCCGCACGCAATCCCCAGAGAGTCTCCTCCCCCCCTGTTCTCGCCTCGGCTCCCTGGCTTCCACTCAGCGTTACTCACACTCTCTCTCTCTCTCTCTCTCACACACACACACACCACACACCACGCACACAGGGGCGTCACACCAAACTCTGGGCCCTGGGTACAAGGATTCACTGCGGGGCCCCCCATGAATGTTAACTATTGAAAAATAGCAGATATACAAGCTCACAGCCGCGCTGCGAGCTTGTAGATCTGCTATTTTTTTTAAATCGTAAAAAATGTGTGCAAGAAACTTATGTTTCTATGTCAGTGGTGCTCAAACGTTTTCATGTTAAGGACCCCGAAGATGATATGTATTTGGCCACAGACCCCCATCTCAAAATATTTCGTTCCAGGGACCCCCCCCAGGAGCAAAATTTGAGTTACAAATGTTCGCTTAAAAAATACATATTCAAAGATTTGCACACATTTTCACGACTTTTCAAAAAATAGCAGATCTACAAGCTTGCAGCGCGGCACTCGGTGCCGCGCTGTGAGCTTGTGTATCTGCTATTTTTCAATAGCTAAAGTTACTAGGGCCCCTCCACCTTGGGCCCTGGTAACTCAGTCCCACTTTCCTACCCCTTGTGACGCCCCTGCACGCACACACCACGCGCACACACGCACACACACACAGACGCGAACCCTCCCTTTCCATTCTTCTGACATTCCACTCCTCCCTGACTCAGCACCTGTTTCCTATGGAGGTTATGCAGTCTTTCTAACACTCCGTCTGTCTGTCTCACCTCCCTCTCTGTCGCTGAGTGATTGATTGACTGAATGCCTGTAAACTCTTAACGTTATTCTACAGTCACCCGGCGACTGCGAGCAGACTCCTTTTCGAGCACTCACTTCCACACGTTTAGAAACCGACTGATCTGCATTTGTGTTCCTCTTACCGAGGAGGTGACTCAGCGGGGGAATTTGTCGTTACCCGATGTTGTCGACGTCATGATCGGCAATGCGAGGTTTTATTGCTAGGTCCGGGAACAATGACCATGCCTTCGGAACATGTCGCATTTCTGTCCCAAATCCCTCTTTGAGTTTTCACATTCCTCCCACTCCAACTCATTTTCTTCCCCTTCTCTCTCCCCTTGCCCGAATACAAGAACCACTGGGGATCGTTCCATCCAACTCTGGATGATTCACAGAGACAGTCTCACCTTCCCTGGTCCTCCTGACCCATGATTTTGTAACCCATTTTTCACCCAGTGCCAATTGCCTAAGCTGTAATCCTGGGCGCTGCTCTCCCTCTGCCAACCTGGAGAGAGACGCGAACTGAGCTCATGCTTCCTTCAATGCATGAGGAGTGAGCAAGCTGCTTCTTATCACTGGACAGGGGGGAGTTTCCCCGGCAGGACGTAGCGCGTGGAAGGAACACGTTATTCCAACCAGTTCCTTTCCCCTCCATCAGGTTGACCAGGGAGAGGTGGAATAGAGACCTATCTAAGGGTACTATCCTAAGGGACACGAGGAGAACGTGCAAACTCCACACAGAAAAGCCCTTTCGCCGACCCAACCTACGATACGGGCACTGATGACGCAGAGGAGAGACCAACGCCCCCAGCATTTTAAATAGTTCAAATATGTAGCTGATCTACGTTGACACGTTGTGAGCTAGTAGATCGGCTATTATGATCATTTGAACTATTTTAAAATGTCTTTCTAAATAGTAAAACGTGCCAAAAAATCTCAAGGAATAAGGGGTGAGGCAGGATAGAGCTCCGAATCTTCATTCCTCGACCCTCAAACCTTCATCCCTGGACCCTCATCCCCATCCATCCTTTCCTGCATCCCTTCCCTCCAGAACCTCAATACATTCCTTCTACAGTACATCATATTGTGCAGGGATGTGCTGGTCATTGGGAAAAGCGGGACAACTCCCGAATGGCCGGTTCATTCCCGTTAGGAAAAATGTAAAATAAAATGTCGGCCTTCGTTCCATTTTGGGGACTGGGTGGCCAACAAAGTAAATCGTCACTGTCGGGCAGAAACCTCGTATCTCCAAGTTTCAAATTTGTACATTTTTTTTTTCGCAAAGCACTGCTTCATCATACAAGGCCGTCGCACAAAAATAGTGAAAACAGCAGATCTACAAGCACACAACGCCTCGCGGTGCGAGGCGTTGTGTGCTTGTAGATCGGCTGTTTTCACTAGTTTAAATCATTTTTAAAATGATAAATACAAAACAAACGGTTTTGGACATACAAGGTTTCCACCCGAAATATAACTCATGTAATTGGCCCACTGGCTTGTCACTTGTCATGATCTGAAATGGCAAATCTTTGAGTAGCAGCAATGAGGGCCTCTCCAACTCTTTTTCACGGGCTGAATCAGGGGCCCAGCACGTCCCTGATATTGTGCAATAAACGTCCCTAAATCCATATCGGTATTAATTGGTCTTACCAACCGCAGCCATCCATAATCCCACCTCTATTGATTCAACAACTCCTCTTTCAAAGCTTCCAAGGACTGAACAATAAGGCTTGCGTCTTTGTCTTTTCCCCGCTTTTGATCACAACAACAACAGATGTAATCGACACCCGTCGGGTTCCACACGGACGGCGTTCCACCGCTAAAGCCTGATGCGATCTCTGCTGCCTGATGTGCTCCACACCGCAGGCCTACAGGCTCCTTCGCATGCTTCTACCACGACAACACGGCTGAATAATATCCAAAACATTTATTGCTGCGCCGTGTGAATGATTTGTGATCTAACAGATGTTGAACACAGGGGGAAGGTAATAAAACAAGTCCAAATCAAGTCGGTGGAGTCCAACGCCCTTAACCCATGCCAACCTCGAGTCACGCACATCCCGTCAGCGCCGCTGCAGCGCACAGCCTCAGACAGAGGGAAGTTCTGAGTGGTTCTGACACATCGCGGGCGATCACCATGAAAAACACACGCCGCGCTGCCAATGTTACCAGAAGCGCATATGACTTCAATTAGTGCTAATGAAGGTACGGGGCGGAGGAGAAACCCTTTCTAGTTGTGTGCAGACTGTGCACGCACATACATGCACGCGCACTTGCACGCACACACGCATGTCTGTTGAAATCCTCAGTGTTCATTTAACACTCGGAGTGTATGAATGGAAGCAAATTAAGCCATCAACGTGTCCATTTGGTTCCGTTTGTGTACACTCAAATGGATACAACTGTCGACCATTTTCCAAAGCAAACCGTTGTTACTTGTTTGTTGGATTGATTAGTGAGGATGCCATCATGCCACTAGATTCTGCTCATTCGGTAATAATCTTGAAACTTGCTTTGTATAGACGCAGCAGCTCTGGTATTCTATTTGTGTGGTTTCTAACGCACTATTTTTCTAGATCGGGGAACCTTTATGCCAGTTATAGTCGACCTGTTATTTGTTAACCTTTTGACTAAAGCCAGATATCTTGGACAATACAACATCCAATCAGACAGTATATTGGTCATGCTTCACTTGACATCACAATATACTCTGCTGTCGGGCCGAAACCTCCTAACTCCAAAATGTTCATTTTCGGGAAAATGAGCTCAAGGGGAGTTAGGAGGTTTTGACCGAAGAGCTTTTTTACTACTTTTCATTGGTTCAAAATTATTATTAACACACAGACTTAAAGGGCGTTCAATAGCACATATTTATGAAAAAAAAGAGAAGGCCAATCGGGTGGAGTTAGCTGGTTTGGCAGAAAGTGTGGAGTTAGGAGGTTTTGTCCCAAGCACCTTTTACTACATTCCATTGGTTCAATATTATTTTAACCAACACTCAGCTATAAAGGATGTTCAATAGCCCTGATTCATGCCCTAAAAAAATCAAAAACCTAAAAAATGGAGTTAAGATGTTTTGGCCAGACAGTGACGAGGTCAGCAGAATTGCACATTTCTGGTTAGTGTGGTCGCTATAGGTACATGGGTTAGGGTTACTATTGTTCTCCGTCCCAGAAGCTTTTGCCAGCAAAGTGAACCTGCTTTTTGTAAACCTTTTGAATGATGTTATCTGGGTTGTAAGGCCTGATACCCTGGAATATGAGCCAGTCTGATTGGACAATATAATGGAGTGACGTCACACTATGTAGCCTAATATTAACGGCAAGACAGAATTCATCAAGAACAGAACTTTCTTGTATAAACCCATGAATTACAATCACAATATGTAATATATAAACGACAACAATATAACAAGACGGAATCTATCAGGAACAGTGCACATTTCTTTCAATCAAGAGACTGATTTGGAAGTCAAATCCAAACATTCGTGAAGTCATGTTTGGCCAGCATTGACTGACTACACCTCTAGTCAGCTACACGCTGACATTCTTACGATGATGTCACAAAAAACCTATGGGACAAAAGGAATGATAACAAGGTAAATCTGTCTGCCCTTTAGAGTGCAACTAAACTAACAGGAGTGTGAGGGAGCCGTCAATCAAACCTAGTCTGCTGTGCACACCCAGACTACCCTGAGAAAGAGGTGTAATCAACCAGAGTGCGTGTATAAAACCCAGCGTAAGTGTTCAGGGCCTTTCAGGTAAGGTTCGGAATCCTGTTTATTTGTTCAAGATCTATATTGTGTATGACATGACCTATATAGGTACTATGTGTACGTATAAGAAACATGAGTAGACAATGACATGTATTGACACGGGTCTGGATGGTCCTTTAAATCCAGAGTCACGTACAAGTACAAAAGCAAGAACTTCTACGTCCAGACCAGACCAGACTGAACTCATGTTCACGGCCCGAGGTTCACCTCAGTTCACCCGCGTCTGTTCTCTCTTCTTTTCCTTTTTCCAAGTCGGTCCCACAGCGCCATAAAGAGGAATTATTTCAATCCCTACATTGTTGTGTCTCCTGTGATAATTGCGGCTGCAGCTCCCTTTCAGCGGGGTCTTTGGTTTCTCTCCAGCCCGCCCAATTAGTGGGCCCCACCGCGAGGTGGAGTGCATTATGCAAATACAAACAGTTACTGTACCCGCACTGAGCAAAACCCCCCACGGGCAGCCCGCAACAACAGCACGCTAAATGAATATTAGATTTGTTGTGCCTACAACAAGTTACCTATTGTTGCGCTGGCCTTTCTGCTGCTCTGGAAAAGCCATTCAAACAAGATAATCTGTCTGCGTCTAGTCAATGCAGCACACTGTTTCCCCCCACGCTCGGACGAAACGCTGAGACAATGGGCCCGTTTGATTGGGAATATGAAGCAATTGGTGTCGAGGGAGAATAAAGGGATACTTCTTCCAGTCTCCGCTGTTTACCGCTGGGCCCCTGGCTGGCCCCTGGCCCCTGGCCGCAGGAACAATCAGCTCTGTTGGAAAGGAGGAAGGCAGGGTTTCTCGGCCGCTGGCGGGGTTTTCTCCTCGCTCTCAAACTCTTTTGTTTTGAGGTCTGGGCTCTTTTACTCTTCTTGTTCACTTCTTCTCCTTTAAAACAATACATAGTTTCCTTCTGCTTTTAAATGAACCTCCTTCCTACTCCGGTCCAAGAACCCATAGCTCTGAGTGGTAATGGAACCAAATGGACCTGTAACAGTACAAGGGTCCATTTGGACCCTCTCAGAGTTAAATGAACGGATACTTTTACAGTGTACTCTGTACCCTCCCTGCCTTCTCTCCTTATCTCTCTGGTCTTACTGAAATGACAGACCACTGTGCACAATGGCAGGTGTCCATGTAGCCAGTGGCTGGTGTAAGGTGTGACAGTTGGTTCCAGAGCTGTGTGAGAGAGTGAAAGAGGTCTATTGTCCATTGCCCGGAAAAAGAAAAAGAACCTGGCACAATGATAATAAAAAAGAGAAACCTCTTTCTTTCTTTCATTAATCCAATATCACATGTGTGGCGCCTAAACAGCTTTAATCTCCCCATACACAGTAGCTAACAAAATGGCAGTTGGTAGGTATTAGCTTACATGAAGCAGATACTGTGCGGCGTCTCTTGAATGGCGAGGTCATTTGCTTTGCTTTCTGTGCACTTTTGACCACAAAGAACTTTGCAGATTATCACAAAGGTAGTTGTTAGGTTAAAGGCTAATGACTTTCCTTGAATTTGACTGTTTCGAGAGTCGTCTTGATAGTCTCAGCCATCATTGACGGTTGCGACATTGTGATTGTTTAAATCAGTGGTTCTCAACCTTTTCAGGCCGTGACCCCCAAAGTAATCATAGTTGAACGGGGGACCCCCCACCCTGACAAGCACTTGAAATTGTAGCACCGAGTTGAAGCACTACGAAACTAATCACACAGGGGCGTCACACCAAATTCTGGGCCCTGGGTACAAGGATTCACTGCGGGCCCCCCATGAATGTTAACTATTGAAAAATAGCAGATATACAAGCTCACAGCTTGTATACAGTATCTGCTATTTTTTTTAAATCGTGAAAATGTGTGCAAGAAACCTATGTCAAGGACCCCCAAGATGATATGTATTTGGCCACGGACCCCGATCTCAAAATATTTAGTTCTAGGGACCCCCCAGAAGCAAAATATGAGTTAGAAATGTTCACTTAAAAAATACATATATTCAAAGATTTTCACACATTTTCACAACTTTTCAAAAATAGCAGATCTACAAGCTTGCAGCGCGGCACTCGGTGCCGCGCTGTGAGCTTTATATCTGCTATTGTTCAATAGATAAAGTTACTAGGGCCCCTCCACCTTGGGCCCCAGTAACTCAGTCCCACTTTCCTACCCCTTGTGACGCCCCTGAAATCACAACAGGACAATGTGATTGTCCTTCACAGTGCTGGGAATCTGTGTATATTCTGACATCACATCTGAGTAAACATCAGCCCACCAACCGCAAAACTCCAACAGTTGTGTTCTGACACTTAAACCCTGTATACTTCACTGACCGGCTGAGGTCCCCCAGGGGTCTGTATTTGGCCCCTCCCGTATTCCCTTCTGCACCAAAGGTCTTTGCCAAAAATAGCCGATCTACAAGCGCACGCCACAGACACTTGTCAAAACGCAGAGTAAAAACATATAGCGTTTTGAGCCTGCATATGTGCTTTTGTGTAACGCTGTAGTATGATCAAGTAGGGAATTAATATACGAAAAAACACAAAAAGTTTGAATATTCTTCCTGACAGAGACGATATACTGGTTCATGTGTCTTTAGCTGGTGTAGTATTACTGTCTCCCCCCCCTGCACTGTATGGGTGTCCCAGAACAGGGATTCAGGGGTTCTCAAAGTGGGGTCCTGGGACCCTCAGGGTTCCTTGAGGGAGTTCTAAACCAGTGGTTCTCAACCTGTGGGTCGGGACCCCCAGGGGGGTCCCCAAATCTTTTTCAGGGGTCCCCAGATGATTAGCTTAAAGGGGAAGACAACCCATTTTCAATATTGAACTATGTCATTAATATACCTTAGAGGAGTTGTGTGGAAATAGAAAAAAGTTCCCTCTCTTCTGTGTTGCCTAGAACTGGAGGATTTATTTTGGGGTTTGTATTGTAAAGTACAATGTGTGATGTCATCAAGTTGTAATTTGCAATACAAACCTCAAAATCAACCCTCCAGTTCTAGGCAACACAGAAGAGGGGGATCTTTTTTTTGTATTTCCACACAACTCCTCTAAGGTATATTAATGACATAGTTCAATATTGAAAATGGGTGGTCTTCCCCTTTAATGTGCAACATTGTTTTCTCACTCAACAGTAAACAAACCAACATAAAGTTTAAGTGTATAGAGGGTATCTGCACATTTCTAAAGTGACAATTTCAGGACTTTTTAATACCTCTAAACTGACAAATTAAACATTGGCCAAATTGTCAAATATTAGAGGCTGAATTTGTGAAAATAGCCAATCTACATGCGTTGCGAGGCGTTGTGAGCATGTAGATCGGCTATTTTCACAATAAAACTGTGTTATACAAAACGTAATGCCTCAACTCTTAGTGCTCGTCAGGGTGGGGGGGTCCCCAGTTAAAATATGAATATTTTGGGGGTCGCTGCCTGAAAAAGGTTGAGAACCACTGTTCTAAACGGCCCCTACAGGTCTGTAACTCTCAGAGTTATGGAACTGATGGGGGTGCGTTTGAGAACCACTGGGCGAAACGCCCTGAACGTTGATGGGGCCCCCCCTCTCTTCCTCTTTTTTTTTTCTTTTTTTTTATGAGGAATGGTGACAGACAGTGAAGCAGAGAGCCAAGGTTTTGGAGAGTGTGTTGTCATCCAATGCTAGCGTGCGTGCGTGTCATCATCATCATCTCCGCTCCGGTCATGTTAGGCAGCTGTTGGTAAACAACCCAGCCAGGGCTAATGACAGGGTTTGGAGCTGGAACACAATGCAGCGCTCTCTGGCACGCTCTGCCGCAGAAAAGAACAGCGGCGTTGAGCTGCTGTCACCGAGGCGCCTTTGAAAGCAGCGGGGCCTGCACCCACTTCCATCAGCATCCCAGGAACAAACAGCAATGCTTGGAGCTCAGCCAGTTCCCATGTTATGCTTTATTATAATGAGGAGATATCGTCACTGTCGGGCAGAAACCTCCTATCTCCAAGTTTCAAATGTGTATGTTTTTTTCCCCCCGCAAAGTAAAGCCCTGCTTCATCAGGCAAGGCCGTCGCACAAAAGTAGTGAAAACAGCAGATCTACAAGCACACAACGCCTCGCAGTGCGAGGCGTTGTGTGCTTGTAGATCGGCTGTTTTCACTAGTTTAGTTCATTTTTTAACTACAAAACGAACGGTTTTGGACATACAAGGTTTCCACCCGACAACGACGATATGCAAGACATGCTGATTTCTATGAACCCGGCCTGCAGCAAAATTCATGTCAGTGGATTGTAAATCCAGAGGTTCTCAAAACGTTTATGGCTCAGGTCACCCCTGTAAATAACTTTTTTCATGCACGGCAACCCAGAATTACATTGATACTATACAGTAGCACCTTATATTCATGTCATGGTACGTACATGTCAATCTTTCCCCCTATAAGATCCGATATGTCAATGCTCCTGTGTGTGCGCGCGCATGTGTGTGTGTGTGTGTGTGTGTAGATGTATGTTTTTTTTCTTTTTGGCTTTTGTCGTGTCACTTGTTTTCGTTTTTTCTTGACCACAAATTAAGAATATTATTTAGATTTAGCATTTTGTTTAGATGCTATAGATGCTATACGGTTGATTATTTACTCAGTATCCTAGTTTCTTTGAGGCTCTATTTTTCTCTCTCTCTGCACTCGATCTACTTGTATTTACCTTGATTGTTGACTCTGGTTCACTCTGGTAACCGGTTAAGAGCATCTGCTAAATGGTGTATGCTGTATAATTATGTATAACAGGACAATGGATGTTTTGGGTGATTTTCATGAAACCGAGTGAGAATGATCACCGATCGGCATGATTCCCACGAAAACACTAACTTTTGGGTTGAAAAGGACAGGTCAGGGTTACAATCAATGTCAAGGTCAAAATTAGAACGGGTTTGTGGATATTCATGAAACGTGGTCGGGATGATTAGTAGGCTGCCCCGAAGAGATGACTATATTTTAGTCGAAGTTCAAGGTCACAATATCATAATCTGCCATAGACATAGAAAGAAAGATTAGGTTGGATGCATTGGATTCCTTGTGTTACTGAAACTTGAAGCAAGGTGGCCTCCGGTGCAGCACCCCCGCAACAGTCTGGGGTTCGGCCTTATGGTTTCGCTTAGGTGTCCAAACAGGAATAATTGTCCAATTAACTGAATGTAAAGCTCATGATCCAAAATCACTACAATACGCGTGTCAGTTCTATTAAGTTCATCGCCCACAAACAGGGAAACATTTCTCACATAGCGTAGAACCGAGCGCTGTGCCAAGCCAGAAGGAACCATGCTCAGCCACGGGGAAGCATTGTTTAGCCACACCAGCTTGTTTGTTTACCACTATCATCCATGCATCAAAAGGCAACTCCACCCACCTTTACAAGGAGACGACACCATGTTGACACTTGGTCTGCGGTTTTTTTCCATGCCACACATACAGAACGCTGACACACAGATCACTTCCCGCACTTCCACATCGCATGCAAGCCTCTGTTATTACCGTGCCACCACATCAATTTCTCAATGAGAGAATTACCCTTTCGAACTGCCCTCTCTCTCTCTCTCTCTCCCTCCCTGCCCCCGCCAGCTACGAGGGCGCACGCCCTTCAATCGCAGCAAACCCACTTCAAAGGCCCCAATGGCAAGTTTCAATTTCTGGATAAATAAAATAAAAACAGAACCTGTGTGATTATCGTTAGCACGTGCAGGCTCATCAGCCTCACTCTGTATAAAAGCCTGAATTATACTTGTGTCACACATGTGGAAAATAGTTGTTCTACACGCTTACGCGAGCTTGTAAATCTGCTATTTTTGGTTTGCGGGACACGTGGGCGCACAAACAAGTATAAATCAGGCCTGTTCGGGGCCACCTGGTCACAGAGTGGAGTGGAGGTGACGTTGGAGCTGCGCGTCTGTGGCTTCACAGAGCCGGTCAGAAAACAGTGGTGGTTCTGTGAGGACAGACCAGGCCGGGGTGGCTGAGCGTATGGAGTCACTTTAGCCCGCCTTTGATGTGTGCGAATGGAATGCTGCGGTCCGGTTTTTGACGCTGACTCATCTGACGCTGAGCTTAGCGTGACAGCGGAGGCAGGTTAATGGGTTCCCCCCCTCCGGCCAAACACAATGAAATATGACTGACTGACTGGTTTGCCGCGAGGTGGAGAACATTAAGTGAGCTGAAAAGGAGAGAGTATTTCCCCGTTTGAACGTTTTTCATTATGGCAATATTGCTCACTTGGAATCATTAATGACATATCTCACACATTTTTCTTTTTGTTACATTTGTGTAGGCCTATGGGCGGTTTTGTGCACCGCTCACACGCACGCGGACACGCAAACGCACACACTTAGAAAACCACTAGTGCACTTTTATCTGTCATGCCCCTGGGCAGCTCAGTTTAAATCCCTTATGAGTGTATAACAATTACCACGGCATGTCATTACTAACTGTGCATGATATACCTGCATTCTGGCTAATGTAACATGTAACTGTCAGTGTCAATGTGTAGGAGGAGTATACAGGACTGATTTCTGGGCCCTGTGCAAATGCTGTCTCTGCGTCGCACCCTCCCATCTCCTGAACATCCTGGTATTATAATAAAGTCAGCTGTACGTGTGAGAAAGGATGCCGTAAGTAGCCGTACTGTTTCTGCTCGCCTATAAAAGCCAGTTGAATAAGACTATACTGAATATATATATATATATATATATATATATATATATATATATATATATATATATACATTTTCCAATAAGCCTATTGGCTAAACATTTAAGGCTTTAAAACTGTTGGGCTATGACCCATTACTAAATGTGGCATCAAAAGTACGTTAGGGCAAAATAATTACCATTTAATTAAGCCTCTAGTTTGAGCTCAAATCTGTTTGTAAACATTCAATGGATAAAACTACAGTAATTCATGTGAAGCTGTATATTATCTAAAACGAGTAGTTGCCTGACCTAGCTAATGTGCAGCCGACTGTCCTTCTGGGCCACAGGATCTAGAGCTTTTCTATACCCCTGAGCGATGCCTTTAGTTTCTGCATCGTCATGCAAAGACAATTATGTATCTGCAGATGTAGTCAGCATGTGATTACACACCGCCTTCTCCACCAACTGGACTGTTTGTGTAACCGGACCAAACCGGTGTACCGAACCGAATGGCCCATGCCGAATTAACTGAATTTCTTTCTTTTTTTAATATATTGGGTATTGTTCGAAGTAAAAAGAAATAGAATCAAGGACATTTTTGCAGCCACAGCATTCTTGAGATGAACATGCTCAAGACAGTGGAACTGCCAGTGGACTTAGGAGTCAAAAACTCCTCCAAAGTTGTGAATATTATTATTGTTATAGAGATTACAATAACAATATTGAAACACAGTTTATTCCGCAATTTAAAATCACCTAAACCACAGCGCAGTAGCAGCGGCTGTTATTTCAGCTCCCAAAAACTGGCATCTGTTGTAGGTATTATAGATAAATAAAAAGAATGTTCATTATTACTAGGCTATATACTAGTAAGACACCTCAGGGTGACATGCGACCTCGCCCGACCAACCACAGTGTTTCTCTGACGATTCTAGTTGTTATCATTCTGGGGGGAGTTTGTTCATGTTTTTGTGAGGGTATCAACCCTAGGAGACACGGGGAGAACATGCAAACTCCACACAGAAAGGCCCTATCGCCAACCCCACCGAGGGTGTGAGCGATGGGGCCTAAACATGGAAATGTGGAGAACACTATATATGGAGATAGTCCAGTCCATCATGTCATAATGGGACTACCGTCATAGACAGTAGCCATTGTTAGGCCGGAGTCAATGGCTGTGTCTATGACGGTAGTTCCATATGACATATTGGACTAGACTATCTCCATATATAGTGTTATCCACATCTCCATGTTAGGACTCATATATGGGCATAAAAAGTATGTCATGTGACATCACTTCCTGTACAGACAGTCAGCCATTGACTCCGGATTAACAATGGCTACTGTCTATGACGGTAGTCCCATATGACATATTGGACTAGACTATCTCCATATATAGTGTTATCCACATCTCCATGTTTAGACAGCCAATGACTCCGGCCTAACAATGGCTACTTTCTATGACGGTAGTCCCATATGACATGATGGACTGGACTATCTCCATATATAGTGTTATCCACATTTCGTGTAGCCGCCCTGTACAGAAAGTGATGTCACAACTCGCTGACATCACACTGACATCACAGAGGATACGGAAGGACGGTCACGAGGATACGGAAGGAAGGAAGGACACTCAAGCGACACGATTCTTCAGAGTATATGCGACCTTCGGTCGCAATAATAAAATCAAACCTCGGTTCGAAGTGAAGCGGTGAATCTTAGTATAGAATTGTCTGGAGAGCCGGTATGATATTCTGCCTTTGCTTTTGCTCTTATGCGGCTATTTGTCATTGCTGCAATAGGTGAGACCTATTGCAAGACAGATAAAACCTGAAGGCCAAATTATCATGTGAAGCTTGACCAATCCTCAAAGTATCCATTCATCTGACCGGGAGGGACACCGCACACATATTCTGGACGTACAGGACAGATAAAGCCTATTCATTCTGAACTGAAATGGCCATATATGGACATGGGACACACATTTTGCTTTTTGAAAAAGCCTATTCATTCTGGACTGATATTTTGCACGTACGGGACAGGAAAAACCTGTTCATTCTGGCCTGGAGTGACCATATATGGACATGAGGTGACATACATTGTGTTTTTGAAAAACCCTGTTCATTCTGGCCTGAGATCACCATATATGGTAATTAAACGGACATTCTGTTTTTGAAAAAGCCTGTTCATTCTGGACTAAAATGACCATATATGGGCGTGATACACACAAAGCCACTCATTGGAAGCGGTTTTCACCGCTTCAGAAATATGTGCCCCCTCACAATTTTCAACAGCCCCCTTAATCATTTCATCCTGCAGCCGGGCCTGCCCCACATACAAGGCAGCAGTGACGGCTGTGGAGATCTTCACGTTCCTGGGAACTATCTTTTCCCAGGATGCAGACATCACCAAGGCTCCAAGCTGCGGGAGTCTCCCGGATATTGGCGTCGGCTCCCTGACCTCCCGTGTGAGGTCATAAATCTCCCGCAAATCTCCACCATTTTTTAATCCTCTCTTGGTTGGTCCTCATTCATTGCTTAACTGTCAATCAGGCAAGCAAGACAGAGTAATTATGGTAATTTACTGAGGGAGGCCCTGGAGGAGTGTGCTTGTCTCTCCAGACATTGGTCACAGCCGAGAGGAGAAAAACAATCTGATCTAGTGAATCTAGTCATGTAGAGTTTGAGAGGTCTTGCCACACCGACAGGTGTGCTCTTGTGTGCAGTGTCAAGGTGGTAATAATTAGAACAATACAACTAGAACTGCACTCTGTCGAGGTGCCAACTTGCGCCTTGTGCACAAGTAGGCCATAAATGGCCTAATTGTGCGCCAGCAGAGCACGCCATGAGGTGTGCCCTGATGGCCTCATTGGCTGTTAATGATGACATTACCAGGAATGCTCTTATATACCAAACTCTGCTGACATCACCAGTGGCATCACCAGGAATACTGGTCCCTCATTGGCCATGTTTCCATAAGCTTATTCGAAAATAGGAAGCAAATTATCAGAAATTTGCATTAAGACAAAGCGAATTTAGCATGTTTCCATTTGCGGGTGTCATTCGAATTAGCGACGGTCGCATGAGTTGATGGGGCAGATTTTTTCAGACCGAACCGAGACGCTGCACAGTGCGCACTCATGCTGCAAGTTTCAGCGTCCTCTGGAAGGTGGCCGATCTGCAAGCTCACAACGCGGCGCGGAGACGCGGATGCGAGCTGCTGTGACTGTGAGCTTGTAGATCGTCCACTTTTGGCACGCAACACTGTGTGATGAGGAAGGGTTAGCCACGGATGGCTTGACTCCGGGAGGTGAAAACGGGAGGAATTTACACACGGTCCGTGTCACTCCGTGTGTAACAAACAACCGGTTTGTTTTGTGGGCTAACGCTATACAATGGACGTTAAGCGGCAGGGGAAAGTGTTAAGTTGGAGGACGATATGGAGCCAGAACGTCATAATCTATTCGCATTTATTGTCTGACCCGTTTCCATTCACAAATGCGCATTTAGTTTATTCGATAAAGCCTCAAAATCCACCTCCTCCAAGCGGATAAAAGTTTTTGCAGATAATGAAAGTTTATTAAAATTTTGAAGTGTTTCCATAAAAAAAAGAATACGCAAATAAAATGTACCCACACGTCAGACACGCACGCACGCACGCACGTACGCACGCACGCACGCACACACACAGTCCCTGAAATTTGAAGTGTGAGACCAACGTCTCCATCTCTCCATCACACAAAAGGCCCAGAGGAGGATGTACTTCTTGAGCCAGCTGAGGAAGTTGAACCTGCCTCAGGAGCTTCTGGTGTGAGTTTTACCCAGCTGTGATTGAGTCCATCCTCTCCACCTCCATAACAGTGTGGTTTGGCACTGCCACAAAACAGGACAC
Organism: Nannobrachium achirus; assembly: GCF_963921795.1. Taxonomy (NCBI): domain Eukaryota; kingdom Metazoa; phylum Chordata; class Actinopteri; order Myctophiformes; family Myctophidae; genus Nannobrachium; species Nannobrachium achirus. The sequence continues at coordinate 51,344,910 of NC_137813.1, forward strand.
ACACACACACACACGCACACGCACACGCAAGCACATGCACACGCGCCCACACTTCACTGCTTCACCACTAGTGCCAGGAAGCAGGAGGGGAGGATCATTGAGGCTGACACCTCGCGTCCTGACAACCAAAATGTTTGACCCCAACCTGCCCTCTGGATAAGGGTCTTCAGAGAGCGTTGTGCGCCAGAGCCTCCAGACGCAAGAATAGCTTCTTTCCACACGCCATCACTGTAATGAACGAACGACTTGTCATTCCATGATCTCAATGTCAGTCATAGTCGTACACACCCACAGCCATGCTCACTGTGAAACGTATATCTCCGCCAGGACGGGGAGGCTTGCCTCTCGAGCGCATGCGTGTTTGTGTGTGTGTGCGACTGTGCACAGCCACTGTAATCTCACAAACTGCTGGACCATTCGGTCATTTTCCTCAAAACACACTTTTTTTCTACTACTCACACAAATCTGTACACAATATATATGAGGAGTCATGTGATGAACATGGGAGATCTTGGGAGAGCTTTGTTGTTTGAGTATTTTTCAGCTCTGTAGGTTTAACACACACACACACACACACACACACACACACACACACACACACACACACACGCGCACACGCACACGCGCACACACTCACACACAAATTACTGACTGACTGACTGACTGACTGAGTGTAAGTTTCAGCAATAGCCAACCTGTGAAGTGGATCAATGAAGACTCTCAGATTCTTATCATTCTAATCGCCTTAAGTGTACGTGTGTTTAGCAGGAAGTGCAAACCAAGCGTGGGTTGAGGGTTCCTTTCCTTGATTCATTAAAGAGGGGCTGGAACACTCTTAGACAGGCATGGTGGTCCAGATGGGTGCCCTGCGAAGGTTTATAAGGGTTCTGAGGGCAAAACCAAGTGTTGAAGCTGACTATAATGGTTTGTAGGGGTGGATCTGTGTTGTGGTAGCTGAGTGTGTGTGAGTGCAGTGTGTGTGTAGGCTACTTGTATTACTATACTTTTAAAGCCCAGTCGGCACTAGGGATGGGACGATATGAAGATTTCATATCATGATTATTGTGACAAAAGAAATCACGATTGACGATATTATCGCGATAATCAAAACCCATTATCCTGGGGTGGAACATTTGCCAAAAAATAGCTGATCTACAAGCTCACAACGCGTCGCGTTGTTGTGAGCTTGTAGATCAGCTATTTTTGGGCAAAGACATTTGATAGAGAGTGAAAAAGGACTGTATCAAGTACATTTATTACAGTATAAGTTCCTTTTACCAGTTATAGAGGGATGAAGTGGTACCAGATATGCAGCTTGGCAAATAAAAGGTGAATTGATCCCAGTGCATGACGGAGGACGATATCACGATAAATTAAATCTACATGATACGATTATCGTGAGTGTTTTTGCAACTTGCAAACTTTTGCAAAAATAGCAGTGGTCATGGATGGACTGGTGCCATTGGTGCCATTTGGGGATACTTGGTACTTGGTGCCTTTATATAGGGTCTTTATCCAAGGCGCTTTACAGAAATTGTGCATTACATTCACCATTCACACACACATTCATACACCGATGGTGGAGGAAACCATGCAAGGCACCAACCTGCTCATCAGCAGCAACTAGGGGTTCAGAGTCTTGCTCAAGGACTCTTCGACACTAACTCTGGGGCAGCCTGGGATCGAACTGGGAACCCTCCCTGTTCTAATGACGGCTACTCTACCCTTGAGCCACTGCCGCCCCCCTGATAATGGATAATGGATGTGAGGAGTTTAGAGGAGTTGCGGTTGCAAGGAGATGCATTGGTGTGGACTGGCCGTTAGGTCAAAAATGCATAGAATAATTTGATAAATAGACATTGTGAGGACAATTACATTC